>NC_141029.1:14455000-14755000 GCF_052040795.2 Danio rerio
ACAGACAATTTGGCTTACCCATTTCACCTGTACCGCAAGTCTTTAGACTGTGGGGGAAACCGGAGCACCTGGAGGAAACCCACGCCAACGCGGGGAGAACACGCAAATTCCACACAGAAATGCCAACTGACCCTGCCGAGGCTCAAACCAGCGACCTCCTTGCTGTGAGGCGATCTCGCTATAACCGTAACACCCTAATTTATTATCATTATTATTATTATTATTATTATTATTATTATTATTATTATTTAAGACCCCATAAACAAAAATTTCTGCACAAAAAAAACACAAACAAAAACAGGACATACACTTTAATCATTAAAAATCCCAATAAATCATATTTTTTATATTTTAATTAGTACTGTCAAAATTAGTGCGTTAACGCATGCGATTAATTTGAAATAATTAACACGTTAAAAAAATTAATGCAATTAACGCAATTACAGGTTTTTTTAACTTCCTGTTGTGGTGCAAATAATCTCATTTAATTAGTTAATTTTTTTAAATTGATTGACAGCACTAATTTAATTCATATGAAAATAAAATACCAATAATACAGACAATTATACTGTTATTAATAATAATAATATTAACAGTCAACACATCAGTCAGTCTTTGGGCAACTCAGAAACTGCTAGAATTATTCTGTGAAAATACTATGCTATAAAATCACTTCCCAAGTCCCGTGAGGGCCTCATTCAGCTGTGTAAGTGTACTGCATTGCACTGTATGACCCACTTCTGCACTAAACCACCGCACATGCCAAAGGTGTCATTTGAAAACTACTTTAGAGCACAAAAATACAAGCATTATGGCTTAAACATTACCCACATACCAAAATACAAGCAATGCAGGTTTGTGTAACATGTAAACAAAAAGGCTCTCACCTTTTTAACCTGCGCTTCCTTGATCTTCTCTAGAGCCACTCGAATCTTCTCAGCTTTTTGTTTGGCAGCTTGTTCCTCCTAAACATACACATGCAAACACAGTCACCACATGGAAATACATTCTATATTACTGTTTTGTTATATTCTGGAAGTGGGAGTCCTTGTGACTTCCTATGGTTTAACATTTGGACATTTATAAGAGTCAACATTTACCTGACTTTTCCAGCAAGATGCCATTGTAAAAATGGTTATTTTGACTTTGAGAAAATTGTAAAAACTATAGTTCTTTGGTCCAAAGAATAAACAGAAAAGCCTAAAAACCAAAAAGCACTAAGACATATGACATCTGTAAACACAATCTGAACGCTCTACTCCTAGCACTTGCTCCATTTGCATCTGCTAATACAGATTCGCCTCAACAGATTACAGAAATCTCCTTTTCAATAGTCACATCTGGAATTATAGGTCCATTCAAATAGAAAAACATCCCATTGTAGCAAGTCTGAAGCAGGTCCACATCTATTCATGACAATTCTGGCCATCATTGAGGTGTGCGGATCCATATTCAGAGTCCACGTAAATCCGTAATCCTCAAAATACTGTGAGATTATTGAAGAAGAAATGAGAGCAATCCATTTCCAGCATCATAAATGATTTCCAGAGAGAAGCTCTTCTGGCCAAGAGCGTAAAACGCATCTAGTAGAAGGTGGAGGATGGGCAGAATGAGCTACACTCTACTACCTCTCCACTACTGGCTAATCTCTCGCTCTCTCTCTCTCTCTCGCTCTAAAACAAAGAGATGATCCCTCCCCTTTTACTGTCACATACACTTCTGTCATCCCTCCCTAGCTGTCTTTATGTGTGTGTGTGTGTGTCCGTGCACAATCGCAGTAGTCTGGGTTTGGGATTGTGCCGAATCTAAGTGTATTATCCTCTCACTCTGCCATGAACAACAAAAATAAACCTAAAAATGGCCACGAATGCCATAGAGCGACTCACTGTAGCTACAGAATCATCCCAAATACTGGACACTCATCTACTTTTAGTTTAACTAACGAAATGGGAATTAGAGCTCAAGCCTCTTAAAGGGATAGATCCTCCCAAAATGAACATTTAGAAGTGATTGCAAAACTTAATGAGTTTCTTTCTTCGGTTAAACACACAAAAGTAAATATTTTGAAGAAAGTTGCAAACCTGAAATCATTGACCTCCATAGTAGGACAAACAGATACGGTTCAACGTTCACAGATTTCCAGCATTCTTCAAATTATTTTCTTTTGAGTTCAACAGAATGTTTTTTTATTTATTTTTTTAATGTTTTGAATATCTCTTTAATGGCACATATCCCTGTCTGGTTCATGGGAGCACAATTATGGAAACAGCTATGTTAAGATGATAAAAGAATCATATCCATAAGAAAACTTGACTGCTTGCCTCAAAACACTTAAAAAATGAAACATTTGCACAATGGTGAAATTCCATAACAGAGCAGATGGGTGTGAAAATTTCTGCAGATGATTTACAGACAATGCGAAAATAGACCCTTCACTCAAGGCTGTTATGACGCATTTAACCGTCACCAGCATCTTAAACCCTTGAAAGTTTTTAATATTTTTTTTAATTTTTAGAAAAATGTATGAACATTTTTCTGTAGTTATGCATGTATTATATCATCTTTGCATCACATTGCAAAAAAACTATTAACCGCTTATGTGAGGTTTGTCTAATGCTGTGTCTATGAGGAAGAACAGTAAATATGACGTTCTCTCTTATCTGACTGTCGTTATCACTCACAAAATTTTTTTTCTTTTTTATAAAAGTCTTTCAGCGTCTTAACACCATCGTCTTAACACCATCGTAGATTTTTTTTTTATATAACTCCAGACAAATATGATTGTAAAAGAAAAATATTTTTTGTACTCTCCCATTCACTGCTCTTAATGTTTACCCAACTATGATGACTTCCGCTACTGAGGCCACATTTACACTAATACATTTTCGTTTTAAAATACATTTGTTTTGCCACGGTTATGCCTTCCATCCACACTATCCCGGAGTGTTCGATCACCGAAAATGAAGCTTTTTGGAAATGCTAAAGAGGTTTTCATTTTAAAATTTTATGGCGCAAATAATTTGGCGCAAATATCCATAATTTTGAATAAATTGCATTGCGTGTTTCATTTAAATACTTAAAATGTGTCTGGCAAGGACACTCCTACAAAGGCATGTTTAGTAAGGTCAGGCACAAAAATAGCTGTGTTGTCCAGAACAGTTTTTAGCACTTTTTGTTTAGTAAATACAGACAGTACTGTTTTAATGCCAAAAAGACAGTTTGCACTGCCTGGCACAAGCTCTTAGTAAATCTGGCCCAACAACAAAAAAGAAAGGCCTAAAATTTACACCTACCACCACCAAATGTATCAGTAATCAAACAACAAAACTGTCCTAAATAACATATTTCAGAATTACAAAAAAATGTAGACAGAATTCTCTAGGGCAGTGGTCCTCAACCACCAGGCCACGGACCGGTCTGTGTATCAATTGGTACAGGGCCACACAAGAAATCATTAAATATTTCCATTTTATTCTAATATTTAAGTCTGAACAATTTTTTTATAAAAAAAAAAAAATGACCATGTCTCTCGCTTACATCTCTGTCACTTGAGCGCCCAAATTTCACCCAGAAATAGCAAAATGAGTAAGAAACAAACATCTTTGGAAAGTTTCTTTGCAAAGGGGAAATAGCTCAGTGAAGGACCCACAGACTGTCAAGGAATAGACATCCATTTGTCAACAAATCAGGTGAATCCACCATGTCTGTGCAACAGTTTCAAGGTGAGCAAGCAGTGTATGAAACGTTCGTGCCCAGTTGAATGAATGCCATGAGGAGCGCACTGCGAGTCACGTGACAAGAACTGACTGTTTAGCTTGTATGGAATATGCACATTTCGGTAGACTAATTATCAGTAGACTTATCAGTGACAGCTTGTCACCCTCTGAGAAAATGGTTGATGGTCATCTAGCAACCTCTAACCCCTCCCCACATGGTAAAATTGGCAAGCGTTGACCGGTCCATGGTGATGAAAACGTTGAAAACCACTGCTCTAGGGGATGTTATGTAAACGTGCAACAAAATGTATTCAGAGCAATGTACTTTACGCTTTGTTAAACTGTATATCCAATTAATCTAGGCTTGGAACAACACCAAAGTGAGCAAATGTGAGCTTAATTTAACTCTTTAAACATCTAAACAATCTGCATGGTCCTTTTTTATGTAGGGTTGGAAAAAAAATCTAATTAACTTTGAGCTGAACTTTTATCTTCATTTTACTGTGGTGTGAGCTCACTGTATCAAAGATAGCAAATAGGACATAGCTGACACAGAAACACACATATCCCCTTCAATAAGAATAGCCTGATCTAAGGTTCAGGATCCAGATCCTATTATTGGCTTTCATAAGAGTCACACCACTATTGAATTTCAAGGCCTCAATGCTAATACTGAGTGAAGCAAAAACCGAGAAAACCCAAAATTATCCACTAAGCAGCAGAACGAACTGCCCAGCGGCTGTAATCCTGACCCACAATTATCCATCACAAACCACCTGGCTGCAGAAGCTACAATTATCCACATTACCGTCATGTCAGTGTTTGTGTAGCATCCAAGGGTTTTTGTTTTGTTCTTTTTCCAAAAATTAGGAGAGTCAGTGCAACTTGTGCAGTGAGAGGAGAGGGAAAGTCCAATATGTGAGCAGGTGTGAACCCTGAGGACAGAGTTAAGCTTATCAGTGACTCAAATAAATGTGGAGACAGGAATCAAGAGCTGTAGGTGTCATAACCGCACAGATATTAATGAACGTGTATCTAGCAGTGAGTCACAAATAAAAACTGAAAACACATTTTCACAAGGCTGCGATGCTTGTTTACTAAAGGATAAGGTGAAACTTAAAATTTAAAACCAAATTTATTAATTTGCACACTCAAAGTTTAGCTTAAAGCAACACATCACTTTTTTATCTGAAAAAAATTTTCATTTTTTATGACCTAGATTTAACCAGATGAGTTTTACAATTTTTGAATCCATTCAGTCATTCCTCAGGTCTGACAGGAGCACTTTTACCATAGCTTAGCATAAACAATCTGAATTGGTTTAGACTAGGGGTCCCCTGGTTTAGACCATTAACATCTAGCTCAATAATAAATAAATATAATTTCTTTAGATATTTTCCTATTTAAAACTTGACTGTTCTGTAGTTACATCATGTATTAAGACCATTTGGAAATTAAAAACTGTTATTTTCTCGGACAATATGAAGGAATTTTGCTGTCGTACCATGGCTGCAGCAGGTGCAATGAAATTATGCACCGCTTGAAAATTGGCTGCTTGAGGAAAGAGCCTGCCTTGCAACCATGGAGACAGACGTGCTCCACAACTGCTCCATAATAAACATAACAGATTTAGTATAGAGAATTACAAGGTTGCCCCCTCCAACAAATGTAGCACCACCTCCACCTTTTGACAAAAATGAGGCAGGCAGTCTCAACTACGACCCTTGAGTGATGCTCAAACACTGGTCATGTATTTAATTCAAGTTCATATTAGCCTTTTTAAATAAGGTAATGTTTTACTTGATACTTTTATAGCAATAATGCGCAGCAAAAATTCCCAGGATACCACCTCCACCTCATTTTGAACATTGGGGTCCTGGCCCACAAGGCGGCCTTAGCGAGTTTTGTGGGGGGTTGCATCATATTTTAAAAATTTCTTAGCAGTGGACAATTAGGAGAATGATCATGTTGCCTTTAGTTTTATCCTCTAGCTCAGTGGTCCTCAACCACCGGTCCGTGGATCAATTAGTACCGGGACGCACAAAAATCATTAATTATTTCCATTTTATTTATTATATGAATGATTTTTTAGTTAGAAAAGTCTTTTATTTTGAAAAATGACATTACATCTCGGTCACTTGAGTGCCCAAATTTAACCCACAAACAGCAAAATGAGTAGGAAACAGACCTCTTTGGAAAGTTTCTTTGCTAAGGGGAAAAGGCCCAGTGAAAGACCCATGAACTGCCAAGGTATACAGTAGATTCACAACCCACTTGTCAACAAATCAGGTGAATCCAGCATGGTTCTGCAAGGAGATCAACTGATAGAGATCGCAATGAGCCACAGGCCGCGAGCACACCGCAAGTCACGTGACAAGAATTAACCGATCAACTTAAGCTTGTATAAAATATCGTATTTCAGTGAGCCAAATTTTCTCAGACAAACACAGAACACACACAGACTGCAGTGCTTTGTACTTTTCTCCATAAATAAAACTTAGAGCGACACTAATGTTTTGTCTGCTAATATGATTTTCAAATTTAAAATTAACAAAAAATACTTGTCTGAAATTATATTATTAAGCAGAATGTCTGAATATCTGAATATAAAACCAACTTTACCTTTATAAAGCCAGAGTCTCACTCATTCGCCTCGCAGAAATCCTCACACTAATTGATAAAGCATAACAAATAACATGCAAGTATTCAATTGTAATAGCCTATATTATTTTTTTCCCTTAGACAGCAGTGTGAATACAGATATTTTTGTCAATGAATTTCATTAGGGCCAAGTCAAAGGCCATAGGCTTATGTTTTTCAGTTACAAATGGCCTACTGATGATTTGCTTTTATATTTTACATTAGGCTATTATTTATGCATAAACATATCTAGACATAGTAGTAAACATACCGTTAGTTTAAAAAAATAATTTTTGTCATCATTATTGCAAACTAGAGGGTGCCTTACAATATTTTTCAGAGGAAAAAAAGGTTGGGAACCACTGTTATAAAGAGTCCACATTTATACAACACATAATCTTTGAAAATGTAAATTTTTAAAAACATAATTTTTGAAAATCTTCTAACTGTTATAAATGTGCATTTGTAGCGTACTTGCAGACCAAAAATAAAAAAGCATCTTTTAATTTACTCAAACTCAGACCATCCAAGCTATAGGTGACTGTTTCTTCAGAGGAATATTAAAGAAGTTTTTTTTTTTTTTTTCTGAAAAAGGTACTTGTTGATTTATGGAAAGCAAGTCAATTTCTAAATTATTTGAGAATCAAAAAAAATATTTGTAGGCAAAACTAAATTATTCTTAACCCATAACTTCAAATGACACACTGAAGCTAAACAATCAGTCAGTGAGAGAAACATCTCATCAGTTATTACACTATAAAAGATTATATGATTAATAAGTCTTGACAGCATATCATTGTAACTTATTTAACTAAGTTAATCGTGTTCTAAATTATTTTTACAAGTTAGGCAAGGTGTTTTAGTTCAGTTTAACATAATATAAGGTCAATGGATGCATACGTTGTTTTTAATTTAGCTTAAAAATTTAAGGCAACCAGGATTTTTTTACAGTGTACTGAAGAGAGAATGCACATGTACTGTATTAATCAAAAGGTCCATGTGCATGTTTTGCCTATATTTGAGTTTTTTGACTCTCAAAAGTACAGGGAGATGATGACTTGTAATTTATAATATCACAAATTTTGACATGAATTCACCTAAAAATCTTCATCAAGACTTACTGAGTACCCTGCATGTAAATCCACATGTAACAGTCAACTAAAAATGTAACGGAGCATTTTTATTTTTTAGCTGAACTGCCCTTTCAAGAGTCTAAAAACTATTTAAGTAGTTTCTTTGAACTAGCTTATCTGTATTAAACACTTTCCTAAAAGGTGTACTTCTTTTCCACAAGGCCAGAGCTGAAGAGACAGAGTCAGAATAAGGAATGAAAATCTAAGTGATGAAACCTCCCAAGAGCAAAGAGGATTAGCAGCACGTTCAGTCAACTTCTGCAACCAATCAGATCATCTCAACTAACTCAAAGCCTCACTAATGCAGACACAACACAACTGGCGCGCACACACACACCTCTGATGAGTGTCCACTGCAGAAAGGACAACACAAGACATGACAGAGCAACCTCAGTGCCTGCTAATACATAAACAGATATGATACAGATTAACGTGTTAAAAAAAATGAATTACCAACCACAACGCAACAATGTACTGTAAGATCAATATGAGGCAACGAGGAAGCTTTTAGTTCAACACATTATCAATCTGTATTACTTCAATATCATTAAAAGACACGATTCATACAAAAATTAAATATTGTGTCTCAAAATGAAAATTTGCTCATCTCCCACTTGTTCCAAATCTATTTGAGCTTCGTATGAGTTTCTAAAAAAAAATCATACAGTGAATGTTTAGAATTAAAAAATTTTTTGTCTGAACTATTGCTTAATAATAGTTCGAATGTGTGTAAATAGTTTTTACTTGTTTTATTTCAGCTGTAATTAGTTTCTTTTACTATATCTTGAGGCAACTATCTGGAATGAAATGACTAATTATTTTATTTAATGTTACCTTGTTACACATTCTATTTACTTATATATTATAGTAAAAAGTACATGCAACTAACCCTAAACAAAACTCTGACATTAACCATATAGTAGGTACAGTTAATTCACATTTATTGGTACTTAGTTACTAGTTACATCGTGTGCTTGTTATATTAGAGATAAAGTACACTGAGGAAGTTATCGCAAAATAAAGAATGTTATTGGCAGCCCAACATGAAGCTGAAGGCTTTCGCGACTCCACGTCTATTGTTAAGTGAATTAGATGTGCAATTGAAGTGGTTTTGATGCGCGAATGAACTAAGTAAACTCTAAATGTTCACACGTTTTCTCTATTTACACATCTGGCGTGAACAGCACAAGACTTAAGGGCTTTATTCTGCTAAAACAACTATCGTGGATGCGTTTTATCACACTAATTACATGACTGCTTGCCACAAAACATAATTAAACAAAGCATTGTTCTGAGCTGTACTAGTTTATTGGCGCTTTAATAAAACGCAAAGCTGACAGAAACAAAACAACTATATATAGCTGATGGAGCATACACTAACCTGCACATTATTTAGTCACAGGATGGCGCCAAACAGTCAAAAACGCAAAGCTGACAGAAACGAGACCGGCTGAATGGAGCATATACTAACCTACCTATAATTAATTCACAAGACTGTGAAGGTGATTTTAAAGTTCCCGGATCAGCGGTTGTTATCTGGCAATAACGTACCTTGCAATGAGGTAATGGACCAATCAGAATCAAGTATTTCAGACAACCGTGTAATAGGATTGTTATGCACTGCAAGTTTATAAACAAACAATTCACACATTCATTTTCCTTTGCCTTAATCCCTTATTTATCAATGGTCACCACAGCAGAATGAACTGCCAACTATTCTGGCATATCTTTTACACACTGGCTGCCCTTCCAGTCGCAACTAAGTCCTGGGAAACAAACAATGAAAATTTTTATTTCATTATCTAACATTAGAAAAACATTAATAAACAGTGTAATAAATTGTTTGCTCATGCTAGTAAATACATCCACTAACAAACGTTAATTAATGGCCATTATATTAAAGTGTGTGTTTTTTTTTTAATCCAGCAATAAACAGCACTGGTGTGGGTCTATAGGCCACAGTAGAGTTTAACAGGATGAGCTGATCAGTGCTGAAGAAGGCTTAAGATTCTGACCGACTTAAGAACGATTAAATTCTGAACACTATTAATGGAGGTTTGTTTTGCAAAGAGCTTTTGTTGTACAAGTAAATCCTCATAAATAGAGAAAACAAACACTTGTGTCTCAGCCATCTCTGAGGGAGCCCGGCGCTTTTGTGTGACGGGACCACAACCTGCTTTTCCTGATGAAACCCAATCACTTCCTAGAATCCATCTGTTGTGCTGATCATCATGTCACTTATACCTCGCAGGCCTGTTAGCCACCTGTCCACAGCTGAGCAATCTGAGGGTGTACCTTTCATACAAACAGGTACATACAAACCCCGAGGGAGCACACGGTCATTAGCGCAGATGTTGTCTTACGTAAAAACCCGCTAAACAATGTTTTCTTCCATGATGGCCCAAGCAATGGGGCTCGTATAATTAAATAACCCCTGTACAGTTTTAAACTTGCTGTTATAATATGATAGTGTTTTGTTGAACTCAGATGTCCAAATGTTTAACCTCTAAACGTCATTAGATTTCTACACATACAGTTGAAGTCAAAATTATTAGACTGTGAAATTTTAATTCTTTAAAAAAGACTTTCCAAATCTTGTTTAACAGAGAAACGTTTTTTTTATTATTATTAAATATATTAGTTTTAATAACTATTTTCCAATAACTATTTATTTTTGTCTTTGACATGGTGACAGTGCATACTATTTTTCTGCTTATTTTGCAAGATACTAGTATTCAACTTAAAGGGCAATTTAAAGATTAACTAGATTGTCATGTTAACTGGGCAAGTTGGGTGTAGGGCCAGATGGAATCTGCGAATGTTTTTGGACATTTCTGCGGAAAAATTTTGAAAAATCTGCAGATTTCTGTGGAATTATTTTGGGAGAATCATAACTAAAAACTTAATATGTGAAATAAAAAAATAATATGTTTTAACTGCTATTTAATGTCAAGTGATTAAAAATAAATGCATATTATAAGGCAATCAAAATCTTTTTTGACCTTGCATGTATATCAGAATATTGTTGGAGATCACCAAATCCAAAAAATAACCTTTTCTAATGCAAAATAGGGGCTCTTTATACGAAAATAAAATGACTAAAAAAGACTCATGAAGTAAACAAATTATAGGAAATACCTGCTCTGTTAAACATAATTTGGGATTGTTTTAAACAAACAATTCACAGGAGGGATAATAATGTTGACTTCTACTGTATTGACTTGGAGACAGTCCTGAAGAGCTGCTGAACAGCTCAAATGCTTGAAAACATGCATACGTGCTCTCCAGATATACCTTAATTCAGTCAATAGTCACAGTGCAGGACCATTTGTTTTTATATGGGGAAAACTCAGATGCTATGGAGCCCTTAATGCTGGAACTCAAACAACACAATGTATTTGCTGTTATGATCGTCATTGTGATTTTGACGTCAGAAATTCTTGTCCTGGCTTTGAGCAAGAAGCATGTCAGACTACACACTACAAATGCTTTTTCCACATTTAAAATAAACTTGCTTACACTGGCTAAATTTAACAGTGTGACTTTGATATTACTTTGGTCTAACTTATTCATATCCAAACTTTTCCCCCCTCTCTCTTAAAGAAGTGCATGAATATTTTATCATTCGTGTTGCTTATTTTTCTCAGACTTGGTGTGAACAGGGCCTAAAAAGGTAGTGCACTGTGACTATACAAACAACACAAAAACTGTTTGAGTTGGAGTTAATAGAGGCTTGAACATTCCCCTTTTGTTATGAATTACCACAAACAGACTGTAGATATGAAAAATCCATGCACATTGTTTCACATCAACAACTTAATCAGATGTTCGATTGGCTGAAATAACTGGGAACAGATGATCAATTAGCATGACGCAGATAAAAAAAACACTGGGATATTAGTAACAAGGTTAAAAGAATTAAACAAAACTCAATCTCATCAGACGAGCATCCTTATGTCTTCACATCAAGACACATAATGAAGGAACGATGGGTGAAAATGAGTCATGCACAGAGGGGTTAGGAAGCACTGGGGGAAACTCAGTACATCCAGAGGTGGAAAGAGTGCGTCACCTTGGTCAGCAAGTGAGAGGGCTTTCCTGCAATGCTTTTCAGAATGAGAGAGGTCTCCCTGTCCAGATACGAGTGCTTTGTGCAGAAATAGAGAGAGAGAGGAGAAATAAGAGTCATTAGTGCTTTGATTAATGAACATTCATGATTTCTCATAGTGTGAAAGCATAGGGGAAAAAAGTGAGCAAAAAAACAAACGTGAAACATTGAAACAAAAAAGAAAATGTCCTGTAAAAATAAAAATCAAATAATTCACATAACACAAGGAACAATTATTTCTTGAATGACTTATGAAAAGCTATGTGGCATGGTATGGTGCATGTTGTGTTTAAAGCTAATTGAATAAACTTTAATAATACTAATAATCATAATAATAATGTTGATTTTTTTGGTGATATTCAAAGTCCTTAATCCCCTTTAAAGCCTGCCTTATAGTGTGATTTTCATGGATGACCAGTAATGAGCACGTTGTGTTTATGTTGGAGTAAGTGTGGGCTCTGTCTTTTCATTATAAGAAAGTAGTAAACAAACAAAGGCGCTTATCTATCACCAATCATCTGTAGGTCAATCATGTTTGTCAGTAAAGATCTGTGGGATAGGTTAATAGATTAGTGAAATCCCTTCACATCAATCTGCTCTGTGAGACTATTTCCACTGTACAGCCAATGGAAGCAAGCAGCTCAATAACTACTGTACACTGTCAAAACATTACTGCTGCCTTCAATGTTTTAGTTGAATCAAATGAACTTGTCTAGTCATCTCAACTTACATTAATTAAGCGGATAAAAATATAAAGCTAGACTTTGTATTTCTTAAAATTATTTAAAACCTGATTAACTTATTATAAGTTAAAGCAAAATAAAAGTATTTGTTGTGTTGAATTTGTCATTCCATGTTTTACAGTGTACACTTCAGGCAGCTTCAAAAAGCATGTCTATGTGTCTTCCTAAATCCTAAATAATTTTAATCTGTGATCAAACATCATTCACCGCCTGGTTCACAAAACAAAGGGTTAGCATGCTAATCTAACAAAAGGAAATTTGTTAGGGTGGTGCTAGCAATGTGAACTGGATTTAAATTGTAAGATTGAACTTGGCATTGCAGTCTAAATTAAAAATATTGAATGTATTTTTTCCTACACAGCTCCTCAGACTGTAATGTAATGTTTTTTTTTGTTTGTTTGTTTTTTTATTTATTTTTTAATTTAAGGCCATGTCAGCAAACAAGGCTATTTTCATGGGAAGAAAATTTCAATAATAAATATACAATTAAAAATAACAAATAAAATAATTAATGATAAATTAAATAAGATTTTTAGTGTTAATACATGATAAAAAATTCTAACATTTTTCACTTTTTTCACAAATTTTTTACTCCACCAGGAAAAAAAATTTTGGATTGCATTTAACCTAACTACTAATGTGGCTAGTTAATGCATTCAATGCCTTTTTTTCCATCACATCCCATATGTACTAAATTATCAGCTTCTACCAAATGGTTGATTTGTCAGTTTATGGTAAACGTATCAGGCTTAATGCATATTCTTTTTTAAAATAAGTATACTATAACATATGTCAGATTCTCCTTTAACATTTTTTCTTCTTTTTTAAATAATAAAACCAAAATCAAGTGTAGTCTAGCAATAGGATTGTTTTTTTTTTTTTTTTTTTTTTGTAAACCAACAATGCTGTGTGTGTCATACCTGGCAACGTTCGGCTCATGAAATCTAGGAGATTTTATCCCGGGGTGCATGCAAAATGAAGAGCAGGGGAGGTGCGCGCGAACTAAAGGGTGGAGAGTGGGTAAGAAGATGGTTGCGTGTTGGGTTCGGCGCGCTTGGGGACTGTACCAAAAAGCTAACCAGACTGTTCCAAAAAGCTGAAGACAGAACAATACGGGAAAAGGGCGGGAGATGGGTATGAAATACGGCAAACTCCCGGGAAAAACGGGAGTGTTGGCAGGTATGGTGTGTGTAAACCATTACTTAAAACAGTCATTCTTTAAATGACTTTAACAGTCATTATTTAAAACAGTAAAATCCTGGTCGACCGTTTGGTACAAGGGCAGTCAAAGGGTGTTAATTTAATTTAAATAAAAGTCCTCTGGAATCATTAAAAGCAGGACAATCCAATAAAATGTATTTTACTGTGAGAGGAATTTTGCAGTATAAACAGAGTAGGGTCTTCACCTTTGAACCAAAACAACATGGTTATTCTTGTGTTTCCAATACGACATCTGGTAAACATCACTTGATCATGTCTAGTCTTAAAATGTCTTAAAATTCTGTTTGAGATTTAAGCTTGTATTTCACAAAATTAATTATTTTTCAATGCATCCCACACCTCTTGCCACTTATTTAAAATGTAAACATGAATAAGAGATCCTCCTCAGACTGACCCACACAGGTTGCCAGATTGAATACGGCAACAGCAGCACCTGAACTGAAATTAACAAGAGTAGTTCTTGAAATCTTGAAATTAACAAGAGTAGGTTACATGTGTAGTCAATGGAAGTGCACGAACAGGAGAAATTCCGCCAGGAGGCATGACTGAAACATAACCCAAGAATTTGTCTCAATGAGTACTTTTACATGAACACCAATAATCTGATTTCAATACGATTAATACTCTGATTAAGCGTCTACCATGTAAACAGCCATTTTTGAGTAATTTAATCCAATTAAGGTCATATTATTTATTAATAATAAATAAATTATAAGGTCATTATAATTTATTATTATGTGGAGTTTGCCGGTATTAGTCGCATTATTGAAGTGCAGTACAGACATGTAAACATCTTAATCAAACTCTTACAGATGTGTAAAATTTTCGCCGCAGTTTGTGACAGGATAGTCTATACACACATGGCTGTTTGTCACTCCTCACAGACACCCGTTTCGTGCAATGGAGATTTATTTTTTTTTTTTCCCATATAGCGTGTTGTATGAAATTCCATTACAACAACACTCTTCCAGCAGATAATAATCGCATCCAATATCTCGTTTGTTACAGGGACATGCATTAAATGTTCCTGAATGAAAGTGAATGTGCCAAACTGCAGTTAAAGTCCACAAATTAAAAATGAAACACTCAAAATTACATGAAACTCTGGAGGAAATGTGGATAGCGTGGTGACGCAATGACTTTAATCGAATCATGTGCTATAACATGTAAAACAGGAACATGAAAGCAACATTCAAAAAGCAACTCATGTAAAAACCTTAATAAAATATTATTGTCTTATTCCGGTTAAGCCAAATAATTCAATTACTGATGTCAATGTAAACGTAGTCAGTCATGTCTATCAACAAATTGAATGAGGATTTATTTATTGAAAGAGTTTTCATTTCTGGGTGAACTTACATTTTAAGAAAGACTATGCAACTCAAAACTGACGCAATTGAGATTTCAACATTTGTTTAACCATAAACTCAGTGGGTGGAAAGTTTAAACATTAAATATTTGGGTCAGTCTCCATTCAACAACTAAACACAACACAAGCTGCCGCTGTGAAATCTGTGTAATTAAGTCTGCAGAGAGGGTAAAAGCTGCTTTTACTTTGGGACTAAGCAACACTCAATTTAATGCTTAATCTGCTCTGTTAGAGGCTTCACAAAATTACTCTGGTTCTGTTCCAAAACTTAGAGAGCTGCCTACATAGGCATCATTATTACAATAGATGGTTGGCATAGTAAATATTTCAGCATTTCTTTGTCACAGGACACAATATTACTCCATGAAATTTTCTTTTTTTCATAATTTAATGTATAAAAATGAAAAATAATTATAAAATAATTATAAAAATAAATATTATAGTTGTCACTTTGACATAATTTGAAAAAAATGGTCATTCAACATAAATATATTTTTTTCATAAATAGTATTACTTTGTATGATCTTTTCAGGCTTTGAAAATACACATCAAATAATTTTATTCCAGTTTTTTTAGTTTACAATTTATTAAATGTTGTGCCATTTTTCTTAGCTTCTCTTTTCTTAATGAAATATATATGAGATCATTGTAATATGATTCAGAAATATGCATTTCTGTGCATTTTATCTCTGTTCTTGTTTGTAGACCTGTTTGCACTTCAGATGTGTGTGGTCTCTGTTAACCAGCTGAAAGTGGTGATTGGTCTCTCACCTTTGAGCCTCATTGCATTCATTAGGCTGTTTTTATTTTATTATAATATTAAATTCTGATCTTCCCATTTAAATTACCTTCGCCCGTCTTGATTACGATGTGAATTCTGATTTTGATTCGGACGCCTTTAACTTTGCAAATAATCTTGTAAAAACATAATTTTTTACCAAATCTAAAAGAAGGTTTATTTTGGCATCTATCTGGTGTGCGCTCACTTCTCTTTTTCTGTTATAGCTAATCCTTAAGGATAGTGCACACTGGAACAATTTTTGTTTGCGATTTTCCGCTGACAATTAACGCCACGTGTCAAATCAAAAAGGCAGGTTCCCCTCGAACATCTTATTCATGGTTTACACAAAAAAAACAATTTTTTTTCAGAGTTTGGACTCCTGCCCTATCATGCAAAAATGAATAGTCTAACTGCAGTATTATCAGAAAAATAAGCACTGTTTCTAGCCCCTTTTCAGATGTGTTTTATTTGGTATAGTTCTGTTTTATATAATCTGAGCTTGTTTCGTAAGTTTTGTTTGTTTTTTCCCCCTTTTTGTCTCTCCATTGTTTTGTGTTGATTTTTTTCTTTGCATGTCTTTTGAAGATGTATTGTCATTTCTGTATTACTGTGAAAATCCAATAAACATAATAATATTTTTTTTTTTAAAAAGGCACCAATGTGAGTGTCTCCGATTAGTTTTTTTGGTTTGATAAGCCAAAATAAAAACTTGTTGACCAATACTGAAGTTACAGCAAACATGACTTGGGTCTGAATGGAGAAAAACATCTTGAAAAGCACTGACTATAAGCATGAGCAAAAAGTGTTGCGTGGTTGTATCAATTGCCAGCTAGCTTTTTAATAGATTTATTATTTACATATATATATATATATATATATATATATATATATATATATATATATATATATATATATATATATATATATATATATATATATATATATAGCGCTCAACATAAATGAGTAAACCTCATTTTGAATTTTTTTTTTTTTATCCATTTCTCAGTGAATATAGGTCATTTATTTTGGTGCATTTGAACAAAACAGATTTATTAAATGGACTTATTTATTAAAATAATATTTTAGTCACAGAACATCTTTAGAAGTAGAAAGATAATACATTTAAATTCATGAAAAATATTGGAGAAACATTTTCTCTTTAAAATTTTTATTTTATTTAATATTTTTCCCTAAGATATCAATTTGGCTGTACTAGTTTTTGGACTGTTATCATATGTTATCTTGTTAGATTAGCTTCAGATTTGGCTTCAGTTCTGACTAATCTAATGTATTGTATACATGCACAAATATAATATTGTTAAGCGTCCTATAGAAAATATTAATTTAAAAGATATATTTGTGAGGGGTGTACTTATATATGCAGCATGTACAGTATGGCATGTCATTCAAATCCTATTTGCCCACAACATTTTGTAGACAAACCGTAAATATGACAACACCATAAGACCTGTCAAAAAGGTCAAATGATACAACAGAACAACAGTTCTTAATATTGTTTACCTCTGTACTTGGCTGGCCCTGTCCGTCCTGTACACCATCCTGATCTGACAAGGGTTTATCGATATCCAGTGAGTCCATGCTGGACGCAGAGGCCGAGTTAATGCTAGCGCGAGAGGAATGGACAAACGAGCGCACCTCATGCTCTGTAACCGTCCCAACAGAGCCCGTCCTGCGATGATGATGATGGTGAGAGGCCGGTCGCCGCACAGTGGAGGAAGAGTACGCCGCTGAGGGTGTGGAGCCCTGTCGGGCTGCTTCATCCATGCTTTGGGAGGCTTTCTCCAGCTGGGCTGTAATGTCATCCAGAGAGAAGTTGGAGGCCAGCGGGGGTCTGCTACTACTGCTGGAGCTGCTCAGTCTGACGGTGGATGCAGGTGAAGCACGGGTGCTGCTGCTGGTACTGCCGCCGCTGCTGCTGCTGCCCCCCGTGTGTTTGGTGCTGTGACTGCGGCCCGCTGGGGGTTTTTGACGGAGCTTTGTGTCTCCGGTCAGGCCAAGGCGAGAGGAAGAGCTGCTTGGTTTGCCGATGGTGCTGAGCTCCTGCTCAATAGAGCAGAGATCCGCCATCAGAGCATCCAGATCCACTGCGTCCCCCTGGTTCAGAGCCTCTGTAAAAAAAACAAACACACACACTGATGTAAACAAATCTTATTGAGGCATGTAAAATATTTATTGACTAAAGGAAGATGTTTATTTCTCTAGTTCCTGGAGTTTCTTGTGTATGAAAATGGACCAACCAAACTGGCAGTAAACTACACTATCTATCCATCCATCCATCTCTTTCTCTCTCTCTTTATATATATATATATATATATATATATATATATATATATATATATATATATATATATATATATATATATATATATATATATATATATATATATATATATATATATATAAATGAATGTATTTAGGAAATTTTCTTCTATAAATATTCAAAATCTTAACTTGTAATTAGTAATGTTTATTGCTAAGCACTTAATTTGTTCAACTTCAAAGGTATCTTCCCAATATTTAGATTTTTTTATCTAAACAAAATCTTGTCCTATTAAAACTATACATGTATTGAAAGCTTATAAGTTCAGCAGCGACGCAGTGGCGCAGTGGGTAGCACGTTCGCCTCACAGCAAGAAGGTTGCTGGTTCGATCCTTGGCTCAGTTGGCGTTTCTGTGTGGAGTTTGCATGTTCTCCCTGCGTTCGCGTGGGTTTCCTCTGGGTCCTCCGGTTTCCCCCACAGTCCAAAGACATGTGGTACAGGTGAATTGGGTGGGCTAAATTGTCCGTAGTGTGTGTGTGTGTGTGTGTGTGTATGTTTCCCAGAGATGGGTTGCTGCTGGAAGGGCATCCACTGTGTAAAAACTTGCTGGATAAGTTGGCGGTTCATTCCGCTGTGGTGATCCTAGATTAATAAAGGGACTAAGCTGACAAGAAAATGAATGAATGAATGAATGAATGAATGAATGAATATGTTCAGCTTTCAGGTGATGTAGAAATCTCAATTTCATTTTTTTAATTTTAGCGCTTATGAATGGTTTTGTGGTTCAAGATCACGTATGGACTGATAGTAATAAAATAATAGTAGGTAATGTTTATTCATTCACAAATTAACTTTTTTTAAATCATCTATTGTTGATCTACTTAGTAAAAAAATTAAAAAAAAAAAAACGTCAAAAAGTGCTTTATAAAATACTTGATTACCAAGTAAAACTCTTTAGTAAATCCTAGTAAAGATAGACTTAAAACAAAATTGTGGAAAATGTGGAACTTTCCAAAATCGTTATTTCTTGTTTAGAGGAACACCAACTATTAAGTAATTATATTGCAATTATTAATTTGTACATCATTGTGAGTTAGAAAAGTAGAAAAGATTAAATGAAACGCTAAAAAAAATGTAAAATATATTTTTTGGAAGGATGCAATAAAACGATATACTGTAACACTTTAGACATTTGAAATGTTACAAAATACTTCTCATTCCAAAGAGATATTGTTTTCTTTTGAAATCTATAAAAACCTAAGTAGTTTAAAAATGTAACAACTAAGTTTTTTTGATTGTATTAACAGATGATTATGACAGATCATGTGACACACTGAAGGCCAGATTAATTGCCACCTTGCCTATTATATATTAAAAAAGTACTAAAATAGAAAACCGTTACAGTGTCTTAAACAGTAACAATCTCTCAAAATGTTGCAGTTTTACCTAAAAATAAAATACTTAGCATTAGAAACTTTTTTATTAACATAAAAAAAACTTAAAATTTCACTGAAAATTTTGCATTAAAATGAAAGCCTTACTGTATATACAGTAGTTCCCACTTGAGGTCTTCGTGATTTTTATTACAAACAAATTTATAACAGCCCTCCTCCAATTACATCAATATTAGTTTAATAGTGACAATGATGTTATGATAATAACACAAAAATATAAATGAAGCATCTTGTATTGTACTGTGTGACCTCACCGTTGATGTTGTAAACGGAGAAGCGGTAGGCCATGTTGGCCATGTTTGAATCTTGTCTGAGAGGAGCTTTCTGCACCTTCTCTGGTCTCCCGTCATCCAGACTCTAAAAACAACAGAGCGATGAGATAACAAAATACAGGAGTTTCACCTGTAATAACACTAAACAGGGATTTGAGGATCTGATTAATTCAGAAAAATACAGATTATCAATGACGCAATTTAATCCTAATACACCTTATTGCATAACATTTAAAACTATTGCATCACGATAGAGTAATATATTAAAATGCATCTACCACAAATTAATTGAACGAGTGTCAGATTTAACAATCAAAGACTTAATGACATCACAGACCTGATCTATGCTGTCAACCGTGACCAGTATGACATTATTAGCATCAGCGCATTAACAGGACACAGATTCACAGTCCTCATCTTTTAGTCTCACCTTTGTTAGTTTGTCCAGCTCTCCAAGCCACGCTCCAAACATTTTGTCCAAGTCCTGGTCCTCTTTATCGCTGTCCTCCTCCGCAGCATGATCCAGCTCGTCATCTGAAAACTGCTCCATCTGAAACACAACCAACATTGTACAGATGTTTACATTTAAAATGCAATCTGAGGTATCATTAATGAAAAAACAACTGTGTAGGTTTAATGATCATTTTATAAACATAGAAAAAAATGCCAACAAATCGAGTTTTTTTCAATAGGCTTCATGACTTTTGGACTTTATAATGCTAGAAACAAAATCCATGCAAAAACAAACAAACAAAAAAAAAGATCTGTCAGGAGACAGATAAATTAAAATAGGTGTGAATGTGAAAATAGATTAGTTTACTGACGACCACTGAACCAGTAAAACATAAAAACATGACCAACAGGCATTTGAATGCACATTAAAAACCTTTATGAACACTTATAGACCTAAAATATGCTTGGTCAATTTGAGCTTGTACCTTTATATATATATATATATATATATATATATATATATATATATATATATATATATATATATATATATATATATATATATATATATATATATATATATATATAATTTTTTTTTAAGTTATTTATGCTGATATAGGACTGTCACAAAAAGCAATTTTTGTTGTGCAATATATTGTCACAGAAGTTGTTGCAATAAGCAATATTATTTTCATTTTTAGATAAAATCATGGCACTGATTATATAATAATTACATAACAGCATAATAATGCAAACAGCCATAAACATTTTGTAATACTTATTATTCTTAAGGTTATTTAGATTTCATAATTAGATGTTAAAAAGGTATAGTATATATCTATATATCAACGGTGAGATAGAATGTAAACGTCATTGTAAAATGACTTTCATTTTTTTGGTGAAATTGTAAACATATATTGCGAGGGTAAAAATTATTGAAGTTATCTCCAAGTATTGCATGATAAGTCAATATATTGATTATTGTGACAGGTCTATGTTGATAGAATAACAACAGTAAAAAAGTCTATCAATTTAAATTAAATGTAACGCACACAATAATTAAGAAAAGTCATGGGTTTTGTTTCCACAAAGCAATTCGTTTGCAAAAGTTTAAAATGGTCAAACAATGACATTGGTAGATCTGGTGTTAAGTCTGCGATCAATAAAATCGTTAATAAAAAATTGTAAGTTTTAAATTTCAATAAATTGTTTTCTTTTTTACATAATAACCTAATAATAAAAAATGACCATCTTATCTTTATCTTCATAAACAAAAATGACAAAAAAAACAGACAGCACAACTATTTTAAACAATAATGTTTTTCAGCAGTAATGTAGACCTTGTGACATTATACACTGGAGTAATGTTGTAGAAAAGTCAGCTTTTTTCTTATGTATATACAGCATTGGAAAATAATTATGAGACTCATTCTGATTGTTTCTCTGGAAATGCTTTATTTATAAGTTACTGTGTGAGTTTCAGTAAAATGTTTTTTACATTTTTTATTCTACAGAAGTCTATTAACGCTTTTCCAAATTTCAAATAAAGAGGTTTTGATTTTAAACAAAAAGACAAATGACTATGTGTTGAGGTTGAAAATCAAGGATATTCCAGCAAATATTGATTTCTTAACTCTAAACTTTAAAAAGATGCTCTAAATGACAACATTTTGATTTTATATTTGAAGGATATGCATATTTAATTTACAAACTAAAACAAAACAGTTTAATCAAACACGTATAAATGATAAATCCTGAGAAACTACGAAACACTTCGGAATTCAATGGCTACTGGTTTCCAACATTCTTCCAACTATCTTCTGTGTTTAACCGCAGAAAGAGATGTTGAATTTGTTTTGGAACAAGTGTAGGGTGAATAAATGGTGACAGAATATCCATGTCTTGGATGAACTATATCTTTAATCTCAAGTGCACAGGGCCTTTACTAATGCCTCAGATTTATAATCAGACGCTGCTCTGAAAATGTAAAACACTCTGGTTCCCTCTAGTGGCCAAGATGACACAGAACCACTGATATTGTATAACAAAAACAACCTCACTATCCAACGTTACTCATGGACAGTGTTGTCAGTCACTATTGTAAATTATGAAGTAATTATGTAACATCACAGCCACAATTTTTCTTTGAACTCAGAGTATGAATGATTAATTGATAACAAGACTCCAAGCCTGTAGAATCTCTCAATAAGCAGGGCAGATGGAGACCTGGTGTGTGTACAGTACATGTCTGTGGTACACATCTGCATAGATCAGTGTCTTCTTATCAGATGGTTTGGAAATCTTCCTTCCTGGCTGTAAATGGCTGATTTTGGCAAGCTTAGCACAAACACAGTTCAATCGCTGTTAAAACACAGAGCCAATAATGCTAACGTTTCAGTACCAAACATCAACATAACACTAGGTTTATGGCACAGCAAATTTTCTTTTTGAGATAATTGTTGAAGCTTTTACCGCAATTTACATTATCACAAAATTGCCAGAAGCTGCAAAAAAGATTACTTTAACAGTTTAATTTAAAGAACTTTATCCTTTGTGCATTGGTTTATTGTATATACAGTAAATAATAAACACGTTTCAGACAAATTTTAAGAAAAAATTATAAAACACAAAGCTAACTCTTTACAATAAGGGCTTTATAATAAGTAAGCTGCTCCGTTACAAATGTTAATTTCATTAGTTATTAAAATGTTCTCCCTGCATTCGCGAGGGTTTCCTCCGGGTGGTCCGGTTTCCCCCACAGTTCAAAGACATGCAGTACAGGTGAATTGGGTAAGCTAAAGTGTAAGTAGTGTAAAAATGAGTGTGTGTGGATGTTTCCCAGAGATGGTTTGCGGCTGAAAGGGTAAGTTGGCGATTCATTCCGCTGTGACGACCCCAGATTAATAGAGGAACTAAGCCGAGAAGAAAATGAATGAATGAATGAATTCAATTCAATTCAATTCAGCTTTATTTGTATAGCGCTTTTACAATGTAGATTGTGTCAAAGCAGCTTCACATAAATGGTCATAGTAACTGGATCAGGGTAGATCAGTTTTTAATGTTTAAGTTCAGTTCAGTTTAGCTTAGTTCAGTGTGGTTTAAAGTCATTATTGAGAGTCCAATCACTGAAGAGCAAATTCATTGATGAGTAGTTTTTCATGAATGAACAATGTTGGAAACTGGTAACCACTGACGTGTATAGTAGGAAAAACAAAACCTAAGTTAATGGATACAGGTTTTCAGCCTTAATCAGATATGTGATATGTGAAGGGTGAGTAAATGGAGACATAATTTTTATTTTTGGGTGAACTATCTCTTTAACTTAACCTTGGAATTATAAGGTTTTATCTGCATTCTCAATGGTTTTGAGATATTGAGCTTCAAAGTTTCTGGATTTCATTTAGCAAACAGTGAGTGTGTAACATTTGTTTTTAAATAAAAAAAAAATCTTAAAATGTAAACAAAACATCCCATAATGTAAATAAGTTGTCGTTTAATAAGAATATGCCAATATCAATTTTTTGACAAAAATGTCAGATGCAACCTTATAATTCTAAGATGTTGTTATGTTATTACATGGCTGTCTGGAATACTTAATTCTGATTGGTCAAGTCACTACATTTTAAGATATGTTACAGAGAGTGGGATTTTGTCATTACTGTACAATGCATTCTGGGAATTAGAGGCAGGTCAGACTTTATTCTGCAACAACTACCAGGATGGCCTTTATACACAAGATCAATAACATAAATAATAATAATAAGGTTATGATGACATTCTCTGTTTCACATAGTGAGTCATTTGGTGATATGCATTTCATAGCTCCACACTGTAAAACATTTTACTTTAAAATTAACATTAACCAACTGGCAAGTTTGGTTGAAAATTTACAAGTGCACTGCAGATAGATGAATACAATTTATTGTAAAGTTTACAGTAACTGTTTACAGTAACTGGCCGTTTTGACTGCATCAAAATTAAATTTAACAGTTGTAATATAACAATACAGCATAATTGTAATTATTTATTTATAGAGTTCTTGTAAATTTACAGTTTTACTGGCAACCTAAATTGTTCATGTATTTAAATTATATTTTTCTATTAATTGTATTATAAGACTTCAATCATTTGCTGCTGCGATGAACCCCACTAAAATACACTCTTAATAATAAGAATATTTTTCAAAGCCACAGTAAAAGTTAAGATAATACATTTATACAGTGTTTAAATGACCATGATGATATGCTGGATGATCATTATTATGATATATTGTATGACTGAATGTTAGCACATGCCTAGAGAGCACACCGTTTATATTCAAGCCTCGTTGAACAAAATAAGCACTGTTACACTGCATAACAGAATGGGAATAATCCTCTTACATTATTAAAATTCTTCTCCAGTACTTTGGTCTGAAAATATCCAGTCACTGGTGAGGAAACCTCGTGGACAGACTGTACCAGGCCACAGAAATCTCCACCGTGAACCGTTACGGAAAGAGAAGGAAACTAAAACTAGACATGGGCTATTTACAGTAGTTTTGTTGGAACGGTTTCTAACCCGGTCGTTCTGAAGCCAGTGTGGTAGGTATGAAATGCAAAAGGGGGTGAACATTTCAAATCTGGCAACCCTGTAATTGTGGGTCAGTCCTTCTGAAACACGCAGAGGGAAAGTGGGCAGTGGGGTGATGAAGTGCTGGCCAGATGTTGCAGTGTTTAGACCTTCATCACAACAGCCGGCAGGATCATTTAAGATGGAGAACAGAGAGCAGAGACCACTGCAAACCTCTTAAACATGGCAGCACAGCTGAAGAATTATCAACAATGCCTCAATACTTTTACAATCACCATCTTTACTGTACACCATACAGAAAAGTATCAGAAAAGATAATACTGTTATGTACACTACTCTTATGCTCATTCATTTGAATTCATTAAAAACACGGTAAAAAGCAGGTTTAATCATTATGATGTCTTTAATAGTTTGACATTTTGTCATAATAAATTTTATGTCATGGTCATGGTTTATTTTATAAATATATACTAAAACAGTTGCTGATTACGGTTTATGGAAATTGTGATTTTTTTCTTGACACCATGATTCATAGGAAGTTTTAAAAATAATTGAAGATTTTTTTGTAATATTATTGATGCATTCATCAATGTACTGTATTCTGTCACTTTTGATTAATTGAATGTGCACCTACTAAACAATTTTTCAAATCAAAATAAAGTACAATAAAAATACCATGTTCCCAAACTTGCAAACTATACTGTTTCTTGTCATATTATATTATATTATATTATATTATATTATATTATATTATATTATATTATATTATATTATATTATATTATATTATATTATATTATATTATATTATATTATATTTAATTTTTGAGTAAATTGTTTGATTTCACACAAAGCAACTTTTGGGTCCAAGGACTGTATCAATACAGGTAGGCTCATCAAATGGTAACAATAAACATTTACAAAGCTTTACAATACTCTGGAAAAACCTGATCACTGCTGTGTGTGTATATATATATATATACGTATGTATATATATTTTTTCAGTATGTTTTAATACTGTACGTCACTACTTAAGAGGACAGATCCAAAGTTTGGGGTAGACTTTCCAACTGTACAATACTTTTATTCAATGAATTGATTGCAAGTTGTTTTGAATGCAGCGGCGAGGCTTTTAACCAACACCAGAAGGAGATTGCACATTACTCCTGCGGCTTCCTATTATAGTTTTAGGGTAAAAATGTTAAGATTCTGGTCATTACATATAGAGCTCTACGTGGTCAAGCACCACTATATATTCAAGATCTTTTATGTAGTCACTCATGTAGCTGGTCTCTAAAGTTTTCTGACAAAGACCTTTTTAGTCATTCCCAGAACTTGTCTCAGGACTAAGGCCCAATCCCAATTCTACCCCTTAGATGAGATTGCGATGGGATATGATGACGTGTGTAGGTGTTGTAGTGCTGTCCCAATTTTTAGGGGTAAATTTTAAAGCCCTTCCCCTTGACATTCATTTTTAAGGGCCAAGGGGAAGGGGTTTAGGTACAAAAATAGAATTGGAATTGGGCCTAAAGGTGACCGTGCCTTCTGTGTCGTGACCCCAAGGCTCTGGATCTCTCTCACTATAGCACTGAGAAATCTGGGGTCAGTTGAACTTTTAAAAAGCATTTAAAGACATCTTTTTGGTCAGGCTTTAAAATGAATAGTATTAGTGTTTCTGTACTAGTAACTTGTTTTAATATGTTTTCTTTTATTCATACATGTTCTTTTAGCCGTTTTCTGGTTTTGTCTTATTGTAAAGCACTTTGTGAATGTCCGGGAAAGGTGCTATATAAATAAACCTTTACATACAATGCAATGAATGATTATTAATTTCATATTCTATTCTATTCGAACACTTTCATGGAATTATCATATACAATACAGGAGTCCAAAAGCTTATGGTAATATCTTAATGAAATACAATATTATGGCCCAAGGGGACTAGGCTTCAAATCTGGATTGGGTCAAATCCCAAAACCATTCCCTTCCTCTCTCGTTCACGTTCCTGTCTTTCCTGTCCACTTTCCTCTCTATCCTTCTGTAAATAAAAGCTAAAAAGCCCCCCAAATGCCTTAACCATAGAGTAATTGTTTCATGCAAGATTCTAAACACGTCAGTCTCAAGTTTCTGGAAAGTTTTCAGACTCAGATTCCACTTCTCACATGTCCTCTTGGATCAGATCTTCAAGCTATATCAGCAATTGTTTATGTTTGATCTGCGGAGAGAGAGTGAGCGAAACCAGCTAGCGAATTAAAGGGAGGCACTGCAGAGAGCTGTGCTACAATTAGCTCCCTGTGGTTTGCAGGCCTGTGATTTGGGCCTGGACTGGCAGGCCCGGGGCGTGGGCCGCTCCGCACCCCATACACTCACACTGTGCTCGGAAACACACACCAGGCTGTGGAGAAGTGTGTGTGTAGATGTGTAGAAGTATTTTTCACCATTTTTTATTGCCACAGTCTTTTGTTTTGGTGCGTCAATCCATAAATCATCAAGTAGATAAAGCCATGATGTGCTCTAAAAAAAAAAGTCATCCATTTTATTTTTCATTGAAGGGCTTCTCAAGTGTATTAAACAATTCAATCCCTCCACCCAGAGTTTAAATCCTTTTCCATAAAACAGATATTTGTGAAAATTCTCTTCCTGATTCACGAATGCTTCGTAAACATCAGATTTCATTGTTAAACCGAGGAAATACATGCATAAATAGGGTGTGAAATAAATCTTTCTGTGAGATGACTTAGAAGTCGTGCATTTATAAGTGTTGAATCAATGCTAGCAGTTAACACTAGAACAACCAGGGTGGTTATTCTGAGCCTTTTTTATAATCTAACTTTGTTGAAATAAAACGCACACATCTAAAATTGCCTAACTTTGACTAAATAAGTCAATTATTTCCTTTTAACATCGTTAGTCAATTGAAATTACATAACATAAGGGTTCTGATTATTTCTATCAAGAACTATCATAGCGTATCATAGCATGGTCAATATGGCAAATAAAACTCACCTTATATTATAGGAGCCAATCATTGTTCAATATATAGTGAATAAAGCCCGCCTTCTAGTACAGGAGCCAATAATCGATCCACAAAAGGCGAATAAAGCCTACCTTCTAGCATAGGAGCCAATTATTGATCGAGTACAGGATCCAATCATCAATTGATATATGGTAATAAAGCCCACCTTTTAGTACAGGAGCCAATCATTGATCGATATATGGGAAATAAAGCCCACTTTCTAGTACAGGAGCCAATCATTGATCGATATATGGGAAATAAAGCCCACTTTCTAGTACAGGAGCCAATCATTGATCGATATATGGGAAATAAAGCCCATTTTCTAGTACAGGAGCAAATCATCAATCGATATATGTTAATAAAGGCCACCTTCTAGTACAGAAGTCAATTATCGATCGATATTCGGCAAATAAATCCCACCTTCTAGTACAGGAGCTAATCATCAATCAATATACGGGGAATAAAGCCCACCTTATAGTACAGGAGCCAACCATTGATCAATAAATGGACCATAATGCCCGAGAGGAGTTTCAAAGATGGCCACCGAATGAAATGACTTGCCTTAAAAGGAACTTTGATGCATTCAGACTTTAAATATGTGTGCCTCTGTTGCCTAGCAACTTCCTGCTAACAAAAACATAACTTTCTGTTGGCAAAAACATACCAGTACTGTTTAAGATTTTTTCAAAACAGCATATTTAGTGCTGAAAGGCAGGAAAAAGTTGAAAAAGCCTTTTTGCCTGCTTGAGAAAGTCAAAATAAAATAAAGTCACTCACATTTGAGGTGGTTTCACGTATCCTAACTATACCTTTATAGGCTGTATTACAAAAATATTGTATTTATGGTGATGAATTAATTAAATATGATGACAGACATTCAAAGCTTAATTTCAGTATCTCAATAGAAGCGTTGAATGTAAATACGACGTGAAAATATGAAGTTTGACAACAGTCATCGCTATATGGTAATTCTGTTACAGAATTCTGATAGTTCCAGTGTTAAATCTAGTTTATGCAGCACCTGCTATGAAAATTTCCTGAGTTTCCTTCTTTTAAGTGTGTTTGCAGTTTCAAAGTGAGATCGCCCCCTGGCTTTTGGGGTAAATTCACTACTGGTCACAAATCCGTGCTTCCCTAACAAGATGTGCATAAGAATCTCAGCTTTGCTCAATCATGTTTGCAATTTCATTTAGATTATTCGTTCAGTTACAAAATGCCAGCAACATAAAAACATTTAAATGCTAAATTATTGATAACACACTTAAATTTTTTTTTACTATTTATTAAATTGTTAAGATAATGATAAATATGGCAACCTATAAAACCAATGCTTTATCCATACATACAGCATGGATGTGATTAATTAAATAGTACACACATGGCAAAGCAACATTCCATTGTAATATTTGTGTTTGTAGTCGTTGGTTTATGAATAATGACATCAGCACAAATAATGATTTAATGTGATGGTTAAAAAAAATTAAAACCATTTACTCGTTCTTATTAGTTTCAAGCCTGTTTGAGATTTTTCTTCTGCTTAACACAAAAGAGGATTTGGAACCACTTGATGGTGAGTAAACAGTACATGTTAATCTCAACCATCCTTTTAAAAGGTGGGTGGTGGAATAGAATTGTTCAGCTCATTGATAAAGGCCTTTGATTACCAATTGGACAATAAAATTACTTAAATGTAAGATAAAACCGTTAAAAAGAAAGCCATTTTTAAGAGTGCAGACCATGGCTGTATTCAGAAGTGACAACAACAACATCAGCAGCAGCAGAAGGTCTGTGAAAGCACGTGCTGCGAAGTCAAGCCACGGTAGTCTAGTCTATTAGATGCTGGAGCGGGTTGCTTGGCTCGCACCTTCTCCACTTTATGTGGATGCCGTCTGGAGAGTCAGCGGACACGTGCAGCGTCAGGCCTGCTGAGGAGGCATCTGTTTCACATCACTGCCGCACACATTCCTCACACGGCAAGCTCAACACTCGGATGGAGAGAAGCAGGCGCTCCTGTTGCCTCCTACACGGGACTGCCAGCGGAGTTAATACTTATTAAACATAGCAACATGTGTCCTACCAACACTGCCACACTCTCGCTGAGTCCACAGTCTGTGCAGATCCCAGTCAACATCATTATCATCAAAGGAGATCTGAAAACAAGCTACTGCAAGTGCACTGTTAACTTGATGAGTCAACGTGGTTGCATTGATGGTTTTCTGGAAAATAAATGAAGTCACGCCTGACTGCAAGTCATACTGGGTCAAAGGTGCATTGTGAAGAGTAAGAAAAAAACAGATTAGTCACAACACACCTCTCTGGTGGTTTATAGTTAATTGTGAAGACTTACTGTAAATGAGCTTGTTCAGGTATGATTATTTGGTTTTGGAGCTGTAGTAGATGGAGTCCCTCCATGAGCAGGATTGGCTACCAATACGGCTGCACGATATTGAAAAAATCTAATAGTGCAATAATTTTCATTTTTCTGCAATAAATATTGCAATATGAAACAGTTAGTTGAATTTGATGGTTTTCTGGAAGTCTAAAAGTATTCAAAAACAGAATAATCACAATACAAAAATGCTTTTCGTATTATAGGCCCTATCATACACCCGGCACAATAAGGTGCAAGACGTATTTGGCACGATTTGTTGCCATTTTCAGGCTACCGCAACCCTGAATTTCACGTTTTGCGCCACGTTGTTTAAATAGCAAATCCATTTGCCCACTTTGTGGACTCATGGATGTTCCAGTTTATAAAGGAGATGTGTTAAGGCGCATTGCTATTTTAAAGAACTAAAATAGACTGCACCATTGACCAACTAAAACCTTATCTAAAGTCCAGCGCAGAGCATGTTAGTAATGTGTCTATGCAGGTCCAAAACTCTTACACATTGCTTAATACACAGAGAATGTACAGCAATACACAAATTTATTTAATTATGAAAAAAATAAATAACTAAAATGTTACAACAATTATTATTTTCTACATGAACATAAAAATCACTGCCTCCGTGCCTTTTATGTGTCAGGGGGATTTTTTCAGTTTATTCATGACAATTTGTATAATGTTATTATTATATTTGTTATAATAAAAACAAGTTTAGATTCGTCCACCAGTTGGGTTTTGGAGATGCTAAACAAACTAAATTAAATATTTATGCAAATGGATGTCTTTAGTGGACTGCGTACAACAAAGTTTTCTTATCCATGAAAGTAAAGGAGTAAAGTTAAGAGTAAAAGTAAAGTACAGGGAGAGTAAAGAGGCCAACTAGTGGAGGCTCATTCTTTATCCTTGTGCTGCAGGTGGTCTGTTTAACTGTTTTCTTGCTAGTAAAGCATTCAGTTACAAGTCGACCATATAATTAGCAAATGCGACATAGCGCGACGCAACTAACTCTTAAAGGGAATGAGAGATGAGTCTCTAAAAGGGTTAAATGCAAAGCTCAAAACACACCCATAACTTATTAAGAGAATAAGCACAACCTTAGACCGTGCACCGGTGTGCAAAACGTATTTTTCCATCCTTAAAATAGCAAAAGTGGATAGTATAGTGGATCGAAAAGTGGAAGTAGCCCAAATATAAACACTCTTAGATCAAGTAACATTTTTTTTCAAATTCACAAGAAATAAAGCAAAATTAAATAGAAATAAGGAAAAATAGCTTGCATTGCTTTAAAACAAGCTAAATTATCTGCCAGTAGGGTAAGTAAAATAATCTTGTTTTCACTTTGAAAAAGAGGATATTTGGACTAGAAATTATATTAAGATTAAATAACTTTTTTTTCGTCAAAATCATATATATTCCACATAAATGCAGTAGTTAAATACAATTCTATAGCTTCTGGTCAACTATAATTCCGACTCAACATTGCATATCTTGAGATGTGACTATTGCAGATGCACACATTGCAATATCGATGCTGAAACGATATATTGTGCAGCCTTAGTTACCAATATAGCACAAAAAGAGACAGTATAGCTGTGTCCGAAAATCGCATACTACTGGGGAGGGGCTGCATTTGAATATACTACAAGATCACTAAAAGTATGTTCTATAAAGTATTAATGTAAGTAGGATTAACTGAATTTGAACAAACTACATCCACTTTTTGTGGTAATCGCATGTCAGTTGCGCTTCACTCCCATTTATGAATTCTTTTGTGTTGCACCATGGGATAGGAAAGTGTCCATTGGTCCTAAAGTAGTAGGTCATCCGTGTACCTTTGAATATTATTAACTTGGACATACTATTTGGCTCACATTTTGTTTTTCTATGTACAGTATAGTAGGGAAGGATGCCATTTCGGATACATAAGTGATTTTGTAGTCATTATACATGTTTCCATATTCCTACTTTTATGCGCGTTTTGGAATATGTCATAAAATGCTTAATGGACATGCTAAGATGTTTATAAATTATAAAAACAACCAACTGGATAAACTTTTTATCAGACAAAAAAATGCATATAAATAACATACAATAGTTTAGTAAATAAAACCCAGCATGTGCATGAAAAGAAATATTTGCTTTTGTTTAACAGATAATCTGATAAAAAAAAATGCAATTCTAATCAGCAAAATTCTGTTTTTCTTTTGACATCTGATGCCTTTCTTGTTTATTAGAAAGTGACAATTTTGTTCTCATTGAATTGTTGAATGGAAACTGTGCATTATTCTTACATGTTTTTATGTGATATTCCAGTGTTGCAGTTAAATCGAATTTGCATATACAGACATAACTAATAAAACACTCAAAAAAGCACGACTGCTTAAAACCTTCACACACGTACACACAAGTTTAATGTTCAGGCATGTTAACATTTCAGTCCTTAAGGGGTTTTCTGTCAGATTCAGTCCTGTCAATATGTGAACAGCCTGTCATATAACATAAAAACAGAAGATGTTCCCAATTTGCTAGATTGTCAATGAAAGCCTACTATAGACTTCATTTTACGTGAAGGACTTGCATAAAAAATTAAACATTTACATGAGCTTGTGAAAGCTTTTTGTGACGCATGAAACACTTAAAAATGCTTATATGGTGTTCAAGATGAATCCAGTTGGCAAAAAAGCTGTACTATAATGTGCAATGCAATTAAAAATATATATATTCAAACTGACAGCTACATTTACAGTATTTAATCTAAAATAATTTCAAAAGCATACTTTATAATAAAACAGTCATAACAGTGTAATTGTAATGACTTTTTCAGTCAACACAATGCCTGTCAGTAGCAGAAGTAAAGCAAAAATATCCATATCACATACCAAATGCTTGTTTTACAGTGAAACCCACAACATTTTTATATACATGCTGTCTGGATGCTTGTTACAAGCATATCATATCAAAGACACTTTCAATTTTTTTTTATTTGAATAAAAAGTGAAACTTGAGTGTCAGTAAATTAGGGCATAGAATCACTCTCAGTCTCTTATATGTTACATGTACGTGTATGAACAAGAAATTACTGGCTATAGTTCTCTCACTTAACCACTGCGCTGCCACAAACAAGGGTTTATGAATTATATTTAGAAGCATTTAGAGGTTATTTAGCTAGCATTAGCCTCACTAATCTATATTAAATAATAATACAACAGTGGGGTAAAACACTGCACTGCCATCAGTGGACAAAGGATCAGCATGATCATCTCTATGTTTTATTCAAATTACCTGGTTTTTAAAATAAAAAGAGAAGCAAGTTGATCATCACAAGTCAGGATTTATTTCTATACAGTTGTGTTGAGGATGTGCATCATAAAAAATTTGTACTCGATTCTGATTGGTCAAACGAGACATTCCAAGGAACGTTATTCCGAGATAACACCTGCTAAATAACACAGGCTCATCTGGGTATTTCAAATTATTTTGAGTGTCAGTGAATTCATTTACATATACTTGTCTGTCTTAGCTTCTGTTTTTTTCTGTTTGTCACCATCTTGTCATAAATAATACATAGGTTGGCATATGCTCCATCCGCTCCATTCAGCTGTTTTTTTTCTGTCAGCTTTGCCTTTAAATAAAGCTGCCGATAACGCTGTCAGGCTTTATTCTACTATAACAACCATCTGGATGTACATTATTCCTTACTTAAACACGTTTGTAGCTCTAATCAAATTCATGTTCAACATACTGTGGGCAATATTAGCTCTTAGAGCAGGCAAGAATCTCCACTTCAAATATCTACTAGTAGTAAATTTTGGAGAATTCATTTCAACATACTATAATTTGGGACACAGTAAATCTATTTTCTTTATTTGTTTTTTTTATTTATTTTTTGACATTTAAATTAAGACATACAGCTGGTTTAATACATTTAAATATCAATTATATAAATTGTAATATATGAATTTAATTTTGTTTATGTCCTGGTCTGACCCCCTGGTTAAAAATTACTGAATAGTACATTAGTAGGTTAGTGTATGCTCCATCAGCTCCATCTAGCCGGTTTTGTTTCTGTCAGCTTTGCCTTTAATTAAAGCATCAATAAACTATTCTGGCTAAAAACAATCTTTTGTGTTTAGTTGTTATGTGTTGTGGCAAGCAGCCATGAAAAAAACAGGCAGTTGTTTTGGCAGAATATAGCCATTTATTCTTATACAACTGCATTCTGCTTTATGTCGAGCTGCTAAAAACGCTGTCAGGCTTTATTCTACTATAACAACTAGGGGTGTCACGATTTCGATTTTTAATCTAAATCGATCAAAATTTATGCTCAATTTCTATTATCGAATCAAAAAATAGAATCGTCAATGCTGCCACGCCCCCATGTCACGTCAGCTTGGCTTGCCAAGCGGGAAAATAACAGGCTTGTTGAAGTGCTTGTTTAACTGCAGAAGCAGGAGACCCGTCGACAGAACTTAAACCCTCTCCTCTTTCAATGAAGTCGCCGGTGTGTAAGCATTTTGGATTTCCAGTGAGTTATGTTGACAACGTTTGTGTTGTCGACAAAAAAAAACACAGTTTTGCAAGCTCTGCTATGTACATATTACGTACGGTTCGTCCGATAGACAACGCCGGCATAGCGATCCTCCGCCCGCCCCCATTGCAATTCCGCTCACGAAAAGTACACACTCAGGCCCTGTTTACACTGTCTTTGTTTTTAAATGGCATTTTAGAACGACAACGATTTGACATCCACAGTGGCGTGTAGCATTTCTGAGCAGCCCTCCTTCCTCTCTACCTCTGAAAATGCCCATCACATGACCACACAGACACAGAAGCACACACAGCCTTGCGCTCGAGAGAGCAGGTCCAGGCAGTCAGAGGACTGCTTCAATCTTTCACTCACTTGTACGTAGTCATTTTAGCGAACACCTCAGATATTGTTGGCTGGTTCCTGTTGGTTGTGCGTTTTTTTTACCGAAGCCATTATAACGACACAGATCACTGCCTATTCACGAGTCCCGCAGAAAAAGTGATTGACAGGTGGTAATTATGTGTGTATCTTGCCTTTATTCATTTACTGTATGTTTTGTTTATGGGTAAAACAAAGACCATGCACGTCAGGTAGTTTAAACGGTAGGCTACAAATAATTAATTGGTCATTAATTAATTAATTATTCATAATCGAAAATCGAATCGAATCGTGCTTTTAGAATCGAAAATGTAATCGAATCGAGAATTTGGAGGATCGTGACACCCTTAATAACAACCATCTGGATGTATACTATCCCTTACTTAAACATGTGTTTAGTTCTAATCAAATCCTATGTACTGTGGGCAATATTAGCTCCTAAGAGTATGAATGAATACACTTCAAATTTCTACCAGAAGAGAAGACTATCTAATAAATTTTCAACATATTTCAACATATTTTCATTTGGGACACAATAATTCTATTTTCTATAAGTGACCAGTACTATTCACAAATAAAGCACTTTGTATAGAAAACAGTCTTTATGATAATTAAATAAAACCATTAAGATGATTTTTTTTTATTTTGAAATAAGCTTCAAACTACTGAATGCAACTTCAAATATAAGCAACACTATTAGTGTTTCTAGCTTAACAAACACAATTAGCCTTTGTAGGAGGAAAAACATCATTATAATGTTCTGCAGTTCAGAAGCTACACATCATTTCAAATTTGACTGATAACAAATCAGCAAAGAAGAGCATGTAGCTGTACGAGTGTGTAGGAGGACAGTCTAATGTGAACAGGAAGTGTGCAGGATGTAATGGATTCCTCATCCCCCTCGCGGCTTGTTTTGTAAGCCATTCTCAAGATGAGATCCACACACCAATCTCCACCACATCACAACAAACACACACACACTCCCAAAAGCTGCTTCATCAAGTCATGATTCACTGTGTGCAATGACATTTCACATTATGCAAGAAAACAGCCCATCAAATCCTAAACTGATCCCAGGTCAGACAACAGCACACATCTCCACCCAATAATGCCATTTCATAATCAGCCAACCTGCCAGAGGAATCCAGCGCATATCTGAGATGTGGACTGCTAAGAGCCCTGATAAATGAGCAGCTAAAGCCTGAAGGATGAATTTAGTGGTGATAACAGTTGGGCTACTCCTAAAGAAAGGCTCCAAAAATGCCAGTGTATTTACTCAAAGTTCAGTCTGACACCAGTGAACTCCATGCAAATCACACGATCTCTTGAATGACCAATGAGAACATTAGATTAAAGTGTTAATTCACCCCAATTACTATTATTTTTTATTAATTACCCTTATGTCATTCCAAAGCCCCGAGTTCTTCATTTGTTATCGGAACAAATTCTATTATAATATATTTTAGAGCAGGGGTGCGCCAAATTCGGTCCTGGAGGGCTGGTGTCCTGCATATTTAATTCTAACCCCAATTAAACACACATGAACCAGCTAATCAAGTCTTTTATTAGGTATACAAAAACTTCCAGGCAGAGGTGTTGAAGGAAGTTAAAGCTAAACTATGCAGGACACGGGTCCTCCAGGATCAAGTTTGGCCAACTCTGTTTTAGAGCTCCATCAACCTCCATTGACAACAATGGTCCAAACTCAATCAAAGTCCAAAGAAACACCAAAAAAAAATTCTCAAAATGGCCCATAAGTGGTTCAAACATGGTATTCTGAAGCTACAGGAATATTTTTATGAGTGCTTAAAACAAAAATAAGACTGTATTGATCAGTTTCTTATCCTTGGTGTCAGTACAGAGCATGCACTGTTTTATGTGTTGCGCTGGTGACATATACCTCAATTGTGCTTGTGCTGTGTGATATATGACAGTAAAGTGTCTTTACTGTAAATTTAAGAGCATCCAATCAAGTGTTGTCAGGATACTGGAGTTTAGTACCAATCGATACTGAAGTTTTAAAAACGTCCATTTCCTGCTAACATTTGAGCGCTGCCGAGCACTTACTTAAACACAACTGATTTACCATTCTGTTCCAAAGTTTACCTGCAGATACAGGGACACTGGAGCATTTTAAAGCCGTGGTTCATCAGCGGATTGCTCTTATGTCAGCTACAAAAGCTGATGGATGTGACTTAGAAATACTCTAGTGTCCCTGTACCTGTAGCTGTGTTTATGCTCACGAAACAGTGGTGAATTTAATAAACTGATGACCTTCACGACCAGTCACAGTAATTTCAGTTGAGCACGTGAACACAAGGTTTAAGAAGGTGCTCTCAAATGTTAGCGGGAAATGGACATTTTTTCAAATTTCAGTACCGAGTGATACCGAATTTTAGTATCACGACAACCCTACAATTTCAATCACAGCAAACTGCCGAAAAGGAAATATCAAACCCTTCAAATCAGCCATTTGGTATCGAAGACATTAAGTGGTGCAATCATGGACAGTTCAATTATGTGAAAAGAATTATCTGGGTTTAATATTGCTTTAGATGACATCACAAATCATATAATAATTATAGTTCTTTGATCAACTATAATTCTACATTTTACAAAATCACTTATTTTTAAAAAGAAAGTCTTGTAAATGTGTTTTACTTTAGTTGCCAGGATGCTGATTTGGTGTAAACTGGTACAGCAGGTTATTTTAGTAAACTGTTTTTGGTAGCTGTATCAGTGAATTTCTGTGTGCATGTAAACATTCTTGCAGTGGCAAAACCAAAACACATTATCTTAAGTTGATTTATTTATTTTTTGACATTTTAAATAAGACATATAGACTGTTTAATATTTTTAAACATTAATTATATAAATTTGTAATATGAATTAAACCTTGTGTAAGTCCAGGCCTGAATCCCAGGTTGAAAATGGCTGTGTCTAAGGTAATCTAATCAAATACTGACAACATATACGCATAATGTTTTTTTTGTTTTTTTGATTTACACAAAAATGCACCTATTTCATCTTATTATTACGTTTAAATTACTACATCCAATATCATTTTATTATATGATAATTGTACATAATTAGAGGTAATTTCTTTATTTTGTTGTGATTTCAATAGGTCTCCTCACAGGTTCACAAAAGAGGCAAAGAGCTGATGTAATGATAATCTTTTAGAGAAACAAATTAAAATAATCACGGAAAGTAACCGTGCTTTCCATAAATAAACAAACAGAATGCAACCCGTTTGGTTTTTATGACTAACACAATATAGTATTTTTAAACTTCACATTCCTCATCCTTTACCAGATATGCCTGTATACCCCAATGACCCGTCTTTCCCATGATCCCAACTTCATGCTGTTTGCAAATGCGCAACAACTGTGTGAATTGAGCTTCCCACTGTCTGACCTCATAATCTTTGAGCTCTGGGTCAGAGGTCACAAGTGTGTGATCCTACAAAGTCAAATCTGCACATGAAACCCTGATGTCTGGAAAAAAAAAAAACTTTTCAACTGAGAATACTGAAGACACCAACCATCAATTAATGCCATTATCAATCCCAAGCATACTAATGTGATTTAAAGTGTATTGCTGGGATATGTGTCTATCAGAGGCATTAAGCACAAAGTTAGTTTGTTCTCATTCAGTCTGTTCAAAATGGATACAAGGAGGCTTTGAAGTGGGGTTGCGACCCCTGTGCATTCTTCACACAACATATGGAGGGTCTTAAAGAAGAAAAACGTGTGTGTGTGTGTGTGTGTGTGTGTGTGTGTGTGTGTGTGTGTGTGTGTGTGTGTGTGTGTGTGTGTTTTTAATGGTAATAGCACTGATTCACTATTACACAGCACCAACACCAAAAAGCAATGCATCGTCTATGAGTGTATCATATGAAAAATTTTATGCATATAACAACCTTAGGGATGCACCAATCCAGACACTTGGATATTGGTTTTATACAGCATATTATTGCTGGATCGGGTATCGGCCAATTGGCACTGACCTAAATTCGATCTTGCATGTGCGCTATATTCTGTGTAATTTATAAGCCAACAAAAGCCACAAAGGTAGCCTATTATAAAGCACTAGAAAGTTGTCATGTAGGCCTACAATATCCCAAATGTTCTAAAGCCTTTCTATAGTTTAATGTGAAGTACAGATGAATATTCACGTGGCTAAATTCATGTTTAGTTCAGCGCTTCCTGCCGATGCGCCTGTCAATCATTTTCCATTCATTCACAATTCAAACTGCGTGTCGCGTTCATGACAACAAAAAAACCTTCTCCAAGACTATTTCTTCCTGTTAGTTTAAATAATCATTGGAGAAATGCATTTAGTTTTGCATTAAATGTGTTTATGTTGGCCTGCAACATGGAGTTCTTTGCTGCTTCTAAATCATGTTGCGGTGTGTCTGTTAGATCAGCAGATCGCATTGGCAACACTGAAGTAGAGAGTGTTTTTTAATAATAAAATAACCACAAAAAGGTTGTCAGGACCTCCTGCTAATAAATTGTTAAAGTATACTTATATCTATTTGTTTTGTTTCTGAATTGTAATAAAAAAATATTTAGATATATTTGTGAAAAATATGATTTATCTTAACAAGAGTGAGTTTGATGTCTTTGGCAATCAAGGCAGGAAGTTTGTTTAAACGCTTTTACTTTCACACCAGCATCTACTGAATTTCCCCAAATCTTTATCTGGAAGCGGAAATGTGATTGCAAATACGAAAATTGAGTTTTGGAAGGAACTGTGGACACGTGGCTCAATTCAAGCAGTTTTTTCTGCCCTTTTGCATCCATGCAAACCTTAGACAACCCCAACTACTGAAACAGAGAGCGAGCAGAGTGAGATTTACATGAGGAGCCAAATGCAAAAAAAAGAAAGAAAACACAGAAAAATCTTAAGGAAAGGAACAGGAACTGCCAAAAGCTGATATCACGGTGCATTTGAAGCTCTGACTCTCTTCCATTGACTCAGTGGTGAGCGGTCACTAAATAGAAATATACTGTTGCTATAGAGAGTCAAATCTGATCAGATAATACAGATTATAAGGATTTCAATTCCACTTGAATTAGAAGCTGATGCAGACTTTTATTTCAGTATGACAGCATTTTCAACTAGAACCTAATATTCAGTAGGGCGCAGGGTTTTCATTTTGCACTTCTCTTATCTTCCACTTACAGCAAACTAATGAAAATGATTAGAGTTTGATTAAAAGTTACCAAGACAAACAGCTTTTGTTCAGTGGATTAATGTGCATGGATTTAATTGCTCATCTCAAGACTAACAATGTGTGCTAGCAAAATAAACATCGTAAATTTGGATTTCATATAGACTTTGAATGGGTCATGAACTGATGTTGTAAATTTCTAAACTCAAACTTTCCTTGCTAGTTCAAAAACTTTGTTAAAGCTTTTATTGTAATAATTTACCAAAGCATTTTCTTTATCACAGATGATTCATGTTTATACTTCTACATCAATGCTTCTTTAGCTCTGTCAACCCATTCATGCCAGAGTGATACAAGAGACACAAACACACCATTTATCCAGCAAAAAAACAAAAAAAAAAAAAACAAAGACATCCTACACAGTATAATTCACATAACTACACAATGCAACATACAGAGCATGTGACAAGAGGTTATATTTTATCTAGTCTCACTGACATAACAGTGTGATGACCACATCAGTAAAACTCTTTTGTTGCATTATTTAACTGCAAAATAGCTTTTTAATCAGTTTAAAGTAGCAGTGTTGCATCCAGTTAAGGCAGAATCACTTTCTACGTTCGGCTACGTTCACACTGTCAGGCTTAGGCCAAATCCCAATTCTACCCCTTAGCCCTTACCCTTATGTGTTCAAGTGAAGGGGTAGGGGTGTCCCAATTCTCTTTAACTTGAAGGCAAAGGGTTAAGGGGAAGGGCTAAGGATAGCCCTTCAAACAGAGATTTTTTAGGACTACACTCGAAACCAAAGGTATAAGAACATTTCTCAGAATACACCAGCTACGACATAAACATGGCTGCACATGGAAGTGAAGAGATGCACAATTAATATTAAGGGTACAAAAATAGAATTGGGATTAGACCTTAGAGCTCAAATCTGATTTTTTTTCTCAGATCTGATATTTTTGCATAGCTGTTCACATTGTAGTTATAAATGTGGCAAATATCAGATTTCCAGTGTGAACAGAGCATGGCTAATGGTTGATATTTGGGTAACGAGAAACCGTTGTCGTTCAAAAAAAATATCAAAATGAACAACCTTAAATGTTGGGGTAAAGTATTTTCCCATTTCAAGGTCACAATTAAGCTATTTTTTTCCCCATAGTCTACAGAGGAAACCATTGTTATACAATAACTTGCCTAATTACCCTAACCTGCCTAGTTAATCTAATTAACCTATATTAAGCCTTTAAATGTCACTTTAAGCTGTATAGAAGTGTCTTGAAAAATATCTAGTCAAATATTATGTACTGTCATCATAGCAAAGATAAAATAAATCAGTTATTAGAAATGTGTTATTAAAACTACTATTTATTGTATAGAAATGTGTTGAAAAAATATTCTCTCCGTTAAATAAAAATAGGGAAAAAAATAAACAGGGGAACTAATAAATCTGACTTCAACTGTATATCTGATTTAATACCGCACATGAAAGTGACACAAATTAGGATCAAAAAGATCAGATTCCATGCGGTTTAGGCTGTTCACACTGCATAAACAGATCAAATGTGGGCAAAAATAATCTGATTTGGGCCCGATTGTTGCCTGCAGTGTGAGCGTGGCCTTATTATAATGGATTTAACAATTTCTAATCACATCACTGTAGCGCCAGTAGTGGAAAGAGTAAATAAATAAATAAATAAATAAAAATTCATACTTAAGCAAAAGTATCATTACTTGTCAATGTAGTGCAAGTAGTGCAAAAATTTAAGTATCTGTTCTGTTCTGAGCTTTAATTAATAATTTAATGGCTTTGAAATAAATATAATTAAAAGGAACAATTCTGACACACACAATACATATTTTTGGCTATTGCTCATGCAACTTAAGACTTAAAGGTTTTGTGGTCCAAAGTCACAAATAATAACTTTATCAGCTCATTATTTTAAAAGTCAAAAGAACAAACAGAACAAAATATTCATTTTAAAATCTAGTAAAAGCTTCCAGATTTAACAGATGCTATAAAGCACACGCGGTCCTATAATGGCTTGAGTCCACTTACCCTGGCTTTATGCAGATCAGCTTAGACTTGCAGACTAACTCTACATCTCCTAATTAACATTCAAGAGACGGTTTATCCAATATCACTTTTCTGTTCGCAATCCAGGTTAGAACTGTTATGGAAGCAGAAAAGCCTCTAATCAGCATATTTACAGAGCCGTTTCCATACGCAAGTCCAGCATTCATCTGACACAGACGTGGTTTATTCCAGAGTCCTTGGGGGCTCCTTCAGTTTGCAGATCTCGATTCCCCCCGACTTCAGGAGAAATAAAGATACAGAGGAGGGGGGGAAGCTGCTTTCTTCTCTGGGCTAAAATACAGTAACCTTATGATGACTGGGCATAATTACAAAGCAGAATCCACCTTCCCTGTGGAGCACAAGTGGAAATGTTCCTCCAACCACACCACCAACTCAAGTCCAATGACTCCCAGTAAAGAAGAGAGGAGCATTTTCCCACGACTATAGCCACGACACAGCTGTCATCCTCCGGGATGTGTGACTCGGGACATGACCGCATCAAGTCCACGCACGAGGCAGATTCCAGCTGATCTGTGCTGAGAGAGGATACAAGCACGACGTCAAGGCGGCTTCAAATAAGATCCAGATTTTCCTTCATCTTGAGGAGAAAAACAAATGTACTCGTGGTGAGGACGAGCTGGCCTCAGTCGTCGTAGGAAAAAATGAAAATGAATCAACAAGAGAGTCCAACTTTCAGCTTAGTATTCCAGATGTGCGCGAGGGAGCATGGAAACACACAAACACAACACATTCTCTCACTTGCGTACCAAACCGCACTCAAAAATAGACCAGCAAAACGGGGGGCAAAATGGTTGGCGAGCGAGGGGGTTTTCTTGAGTGTAGTGCTTGTCATGACTACTGGTTTTAAAGTAAACCACTGTAAATTTGCTGACAGGTAGTATTACCATTTCAAATTTTTATCGTCATTAAAACCGTGATTGAAACCGTGACAGAAAACTCACTGTATATACTGTAACAATTAGCTAATCACAAAAGACTGCAATCCACTGATTTTGCGCAGCTGCCATTTTTAAAAGTGAAATAGAGGCTGCAGTGGGAAGAAACCCGGATGCATCACCTAAGCCACACAGAAATGTTGTGTACCTGGCTGTATATTTTATCAGCGAAGAGAAAGTGACACAAATTTATAACTTCACCTCCTTCCGAGTGACTCGAAGGTCCGTTTTGAATGGATAGTGAAAATAAAAAGGGAGTTTAGGAAAATGGCACTAGTTAGCTAACATTTTCTTTCCCAATACACACATTTTAAATACCATTTATCAAACTCAAGTTAGTGAACCGATTTGTTTACTATATTACACTTGTAACAATATTGAATTTCAGTACTGTAATGAAAAAAAAAACTAATTTCCAGCTAACATTTAAATGCTGTTGAGAGCATTATTTTTATTTTATTTTATGATTTTATGATTTTTATTAGTTTTTTTCTTGATATAACATACAATACCATATAACTATATAAAATGTATACAAGTTCTTCCATTATTAAATAAATTAGTTCATCAGTTTAGAAAATAAATAATTCGACAACCAGTAACAAAAGTATAGAAATACTAAAAATAATAGCACCGAGCATAACATGACAAATACGTTCATATTTAAAGTGAGGATTCAATCTCAATCATGGATTCCATTCATAATTTAAGTATAGTGCATTGAATAACTTTTTAAACCTGTTTTATACAACACAGGCTCATTCTGAAAACGTAGTCAAGTGGACAGAGATATGTATAGCTGCATTTAATTTTTTAAGCAAATGATATGGGGCGGTATGACGCCGTTCCTTTTTGCGCTTATTGACTGACCGTTTACCTCTGTGTAAAGGGCTTTCCCACTGCAACCAGTTTGTCCAGTTAGTTCATCGTGTTCGTCTGCAGACTTCAGACACAGAGAGGGGTTGACCATGACAACGACGACCGGGTTCGAGTTCGGGGAAGAACGGTTCCAGAAATCAGGTAAGACAAAAGCAGAATCCAAAAAATAAAATGAACAAGTTCATATAAGGGTGAGAATGTGGTGAAATCTGAAGATGTGGTAAAAATCAGATGAGGGATTTTCTTTTTCTGGATGGCTTTTGTAAAATGTTGGCCTCTAGTAGGTTTACGCAAGAACAGCGTGGGTGCAAACAGCACTTGGGAGAGACATTTGAGATACGAACAAGCGTACATATCTGCCCCTTGTGGATTCGCGAAAACAAAAACTGCAAAGATACGTACCTCCCAGGACGTATCTCATGGTCTCCAGAAATGTCCATGGGACTTCAAATGAGCCTAGGTTGGTATTATACGTCCTTGTTGAGCACATTCTTAAACACCGCTGATTTGCCATAGTGTTCACCAGTGCTCAACAGAAATGACTAATTGCCCATAAAAGTTATCAGTTCACTACACTTTACCAATGTTTACAGAGTGCAAACACAGGCAAGCAATCATTTGGTCTTCGCTGTCTTAAAATGCTCCAGTGTCCCTGTATTTGTGTTTGCACTCAGTGAAGAGTGGTAAACTGATCACCTTCATGGCCAATCACAGTCATTTCTGTTAAGCACTGCTGAATATTAGGTCAAATCAATGGTGTTTAAGAACTCGCTGAACAGGGCTTAAATGTTAGCAGGAAACTAATTATTTTTTTTTTTTTAATTTTAGTATCGTAGTCCACAGCATGTTTACATTGCTGATCCTATACTTCCGGGTTTCTTCCCACTGCAGCTTCTCTTTCGTTTTTAAAATGGCAGCCGCATGAAATAAGTGTATAGACAGTAGATAAAAAAATATAGATATATTTTTATATAAAGACAAAGTATCTTATATGTTTTTCATTTAAAGTGTGTGCTGCACAATAATAAGAATTAAAAATGCTAAATTCAATTGCAAAGAAAAAATAGTAGTCATAAATATCACAATTAGACATTTTCGTCAAATCAAAGAACCTTTTTGACTTTTATAAAGAAGCTTGATGCAACTTTGATACATACTAAATTTTTATAAAAACTATATATATTTATATATATATACACACGTCTTTAGACTGTAAGGGAAACCCACACGAACATGGGGAGAACATGCAATCTTCACACAGAAATGCCAACTGACCCAGTTGAGGCTTGAACCAGTGACCTTCTTGTTGTGAGGCGACATTGCTAACCACTAAGCCATAGTGACACAAAATATAAAACAATACAACCATACATAAGGAAACAGATCTAAAAGAATCTATATTTGTTGTTTGTCACAAGACTGCATTAAGCTGCCAATTTTACTTATTGTTTGTTCTTTTTCAGATACAACACTTGGTGGAATGCAGCAAGTGTGTGTGTGTGTGTGTGTGTGTGTGTGTATGTGCGTGTGTGTGTGTGTGTGTGTGTGTGTGTGTGTGACATTTATTTTTAAACATTTACAGCTCATTTTAACAAAAACTATATATATGTTGTGAAAGTAGTGATAACCATGAAAACTTTGGTCACTGTAATCGTGACATTAAATGTTTATACTTTCACAGTACATCTCTACTAGAGTGCACAATATCCAAAGTCTTCCTCCCTGCATTCTTCTCTCATCCCCCCTGTTTGTCTCCGTTCTGCTTTGCAATTCGATTGCGATTACTCCCAAGAGAAGGAGAGGAGTGTTGTAGGCAGAGAAATAGAGAAATTTTGTTCATAGTCAACATAAACAGTACCAGGGCGATGTTTAGACTAAAGCTCAGGACACAGTGGCTTCACGATTAACTGTCTGCTAGTAGGCTCTTTATAAACATTCCACTCAAAAATAGAAAGAGAGAGACCTGGGAGAGGGAATAAGAGAGTTTTTAATCTCTTTTCTGTATCAAAGGGATGTCCCCTTGAGAAACACATACACGCACTCCTCTCTATCTAGGCACAGACCAAAATAGCAAAACAAATCTTAAGAGAGGTTTGTGGTTCTCACGGATAAATAAAAGCAAGCGACAGCACTGTAAAGGTCATCACCAGAGATCAAGCATAAGTTGACTAAATAAACATTGGACTATATTCCCAAAGGTTTGTAGCAGGGTCAATGACAAATAGGATATGGATATGTGTCCAAAGTAAATAAAAGACATGTGCCAGGTCCTTGTTATATATGCTTTTGGAATACATTCAGAACATTTTCAAGGAAAGCTTGAGTTTTGGTACTGTTAAAATATCATGTGACGCAAACCGTGCATAAAAATGTATTATTTTGATAATTACAATCTTGTGAGTATGCTGTTGTCAGAAGCAGTTTGAAACAAATTCTTGACTATGACTACTGTTAACAAAACCAAATAAGACCAAACAAAACCAAGTAAAACAAAACAATAACAAATAAAACCAAGTAAAACAAAACCAAAACCAAACCAAAACAAAATCAAATAAAAGCAAGTAAAACAACAAAACCAAACCAAAAGTAAAAGTAAATAAATAAATAAAAGCAAGTAAAACAAAACAAAACCAAGTAAAGTCAAACAAAAACAAAACCAAGTAAAATAAAACAAAAACAAAACCAAGTAAAACAAAAACCAAATCAAGTAAAACCAAACAAAAGCAAATAAAATCTAACACAAACAAATAAAATCAAGTAAAACCAAACCAAATCAAGTAAAAAAAAAATAAATAAATAAATAAAACCAAACAAAAACAAAACCAAGTAAAACAAAAACCAAATCAAGTAAAACCAAAACACAAATAAAATCAAACAAAAACAAATAAAACCAAGTAAAACCAAACCAAGTAAAACTAAACAAAACCAAATATAACCAAACAAAAACAAAACCAAGTAAAACAAAAACAAAATCAAGTAAAACCAAACAAAACCAAAGAAAAACAAAGAAAAACCAAAACAAGTAAAACAAAAACTAAATCAATTAAAACCAAACAAAAACAAATAAAACCAAGTAAAACCAAAACAAACAAAATAAAACCAAACAAAACCAAATGAAACCAAACAAAAACAAAACCAATAAAAACAAAAAACAAATCAAGTAAAACCAAAAAAATAAATAAAATAAAATAAAACCAAACAAAAACAAAAACAAAGTAAAACCAAGCAAAAGCAAACAAAGCAAAACCAAACTAAATCAAATAAAATCAAACAAAACAAAGTAAAACCAAAACAAAACCAGATAAACCAATCAAAACAAAACAAAACCAAGTACAACCAAACAAAACCCCATGAAACTAAACAAAACCAAGGAAAACAAAAACAAAACAAATACAATTAAACAAAACCAAGTAAACTAAACAAAAGTTAAAAAAACAAATAGAAACAAAAAAACTAAGTAAAACAAAACAAAACCAAATAAAAACAAAACAAAAAACAAAACCAAGCAAACAAAATAAAACAAAACCTAATCAAATAAAACCAAACCAAAGCCAAAAACAAAAAACAAAACCAAGTAAAACACAGGCAAAACTAAATACCTGGAAGAAAAAATACAGCTCTATAATTACAAAAATAAAAACACTAGTAAGAAATAGTAGTAGTAATAATAAGAATAATAATAATAGTACCGTAACAGCATATTAATATGGCTAAACCAACACTGACCTTAACTTAGTCATGAGGGTTTGCAGAGTCCTTCCAATTATATAATTCCATATATTTTGTATATTACTCACCCCATAAGACAATATTAGGCAGTTTGATTAAAATTAATTTTCCCCTAAGAAATATTAATATCACATTCATGTGTTTTCTAATTAAGAGTTTCATTCCTTTAAGGAGACATTCTGACAGCTGAATCATTCTTCATTTTCTACCTTAAATATCAAAACAACAACAAAATTAGCCACTATCATACTTACCAAATAGTTGCTTGCAAGTTATTACATGTATGAGTTCTATTTCTATTATTTATGAATAAAGAAATACATAAAATATTATGAAAATTGAGAGCAGACGCAACAGCTTTCATATAGCAAGTTGCATAAAGTGTATAACACATGGTGTCCTGGCAGTGTAAAAATGAGTCCTGTTCAACAGATGGTAGAGTCTAATATAAATCATCTGAATGGAGTCAGCGCAGGTTGTCCACATACAACACTGAGGTGCAGAGATGCTGGTGCTCAGCCAATGCCACTGTTTCTGGCACAAACCCTACATATGGGAGCAATCGGAGGCCGTATTCCCACTGATCCCACTGCACTGCTACGCCACCGAGATCCTCAAGCGCTATTAAAGCCGCTATTTATCTCAGAGAGAGACTGAAAAACACTCAAGTATGCGTGTGACTGAGTGCCACGTTTTGCTCAGGGAAAACAGATTGAAAATGTGAAAGAAGATCCTGAAAAGAAAACAGACAGAATCCAGTCGAGGATGTGTGGTGGAAATGTTTAAGACTCCTCCGGCGGGAGCGTTTCTCTGAAGACTGATGGAGTATGTCCTACTGAACAGGTCTGACAAACAAAGCCATGATTGCCTTTCCATTTACTGCACTGGACGGTTATTCCACTCAGTTTTTTCCCCCGCTCTCAGCAAACGTTTACATTTTCCCTTATTCTTGTGAGCTATGCATTCCAGTGCAGATCAGCTCTCTAAGTCCAAATAACATGCTATATCTGCACAACATACAATATGTTCATGTCCTCACATCACAAACATTCATTCATTTTCCTAAGGCTTAGTCTCTATTTCAGGGGTCGCCACAGCGGAATGAACCACCTAATATTCCAGCATGTTTTACACAGAGGATGCCCTCCCAGAAAACATCCATACACACTAATTCACACACACACACACACACACACACACACACACACACACACACACACACACACACACACACACACACACACACACACACACACACACACACACACACACACACACACACACACACACTACGGACTATTTAGTATATTAAAATTATCTGTATTTGGACTGTGGGGGAAATCGGAGCACATGGAGGAAACCCACGCCAACACAGGAAGAACATGCAAACTCACTAATGCCAACTGGCCAAGCTGGGACTCGAACCAGAGACCATCTTGCTATGAGGCGACAGTGCTAACCACTGAGCCACCATGGTGCCTACATCTGAAACAGTGGTCTAAAAATCTCAGCAGACTTTTCACAGACTCGTGTGAGCCTCACAAGAACACAATATAAAATCACTAAACCAATAATCAACAATCTGTTATTGCTGGTCAGACATGTTATTCTAGAGGCCTTTCTATTTTTCAGGAATGGAAAGGATTGTTCATCAAAACGCTAAAAATCACAGCCAGGGAAAAAAAAATGTCACTGGAAAAACACTAGGATGACAGATGAGGCACATAAACTGGCCATTGCTCCAGCTGAAGTCACACTCATGCCGTTATGTAACCACGCGCTCTAATTGCTGTGTATTACCAGCCTTGTTCAATTGCTGTATAATGTACCAGGCCTATGTAAAAACAGCAGCCAGCCAGTCCACATGACCTTTCAGAGCTCAAGACAGAACATGAAAAGCGTCTCACACACACACCCGCTCGGGCAACACCCACCACACATCTGTCCCCGGACCACACTTTTCCATTAAACATTTCCTTTTAACAGACAAAAGCGCACTGTTTCTCAAGCTAATTCTGGAAAACAGTTCAAAGTGTTGCATAATTGTTCATGGCTGTGCTACATAAGGAGAACTTCACTTTTAAAGATCCCATGAAATCAAATGTTGTGGTTTTCAGTATTTGAGGTCACCCATATGCTACATTCGGGACATATTGTAATGCACGGATGGCGGGAATATCAGTAGGTGCTGTGGATAATCCGCGGGTTGGACGGGTTCGGTAATAAAAATGCAACCTCACAGCAACTCGTAACTTTTCATACAATCTAACTCGTACAATTTACTATGATTTGCTCATCACCCAATGACGTTTGGGGTTAGGGGTAGGGTTGGGTGCCACGCCTCCTTTTTAAAATCATACATTTTCGTACAACTGAACTCGTAAGAATTAGCCACTAAACTGACAAAACGTAAAATACTTACGTTTCCTTGTGAGATCAGGCTAAAAAAAAACACATTATGATTAATTGCGGGTGGATGTAGTGAACCAGCGAAAAAGTAGAGAGTGGGATTTGCATAATGGAAATATGGGAATAACGCAAGAGTAAACTTTCATCAGAGGAAAATCTGCTATCGTTCTGGGAGAAACAAGATTGCTTATTTACTTGACTGCAGGGCCTTGCGAGGAAAATCTTGTTCATTCCTACAACAAGCGGTAAAAGCAAATGCTCATTTAGTGCAGCTGGCTGCGTTTTGGAGGCGAGGCGGAATCGCCCAAATTTAGGCACAGTAGATGCTATTCTGTTTTTGCACAGTGCGAAGAAAAAGGCCACGTAAACACAACATAGCTGCTGTTTAGGCTGAAGTGACACCCTTTTTGTTATCTTGTTCCTGTATCTGTAAAAACTAAAATGTCTAATATTTACTTTCTGTATTTGAAAATGAAGAAAATGTTGTCCAAAGACAAACTTTTGTTTTTATAAATAAATATTCATTTAAAAAGTTTGATTAACGTATGCTGTTATCTTACTATCAGAGATGTGCAGATTAGCTCACTGAATCTGCAAGATCCACGATGACCTAACATCATGCCCCAAACAAAACCAAATAAAACAAACAAAAACCAAGTAAAACCAAACAAAACCAAGTAAACCAAAACAAAACCAAACAAAACAAAGTAAAACCAAACAAAAGCAAATAAAATCAAATCAAAGTAACACCAAGTGAAAACAAAGAAAACCAAGTTAAACCAAACAAAATCCAAGTAAAACCAAACAAAACCAAATTAAAACAAACAAAAACAAAGTAAAACCAAAGAAAACCAAGTACATCAAATCAAACCAAATAAAACCAAACAAAACAAAGTAAAACCAAACAAAAGCAAATAAAATCAATTTAAAGTAAAACCAAGTGAAAACAAATAAAACCAAGTAATGTCAAAATAAAACCAAACAAAAACAAAGTAAAACCAAATCAAATCAAATCAAACCCAGGTAAAACCAAAGAAAACCAAACAAAACCAAGTAAAACCACAACAAAACGAAAACAAAACCAAAGAAAAACCAAAGAAAACAAAGTAAAACCAAAGAAAACCAAAGCAAAACCAAACAAAAGCAAATAAAATCAAACAAAACCAAGTAAAACTAAAACAAAATCAAATAAAACCAAACAAAATCCAATAAAAATTAATTAAAAAACAAAAAGTAAACAAAAGCAAACAAAGCAAAACCAAACAAAATCCATTAAAACATGACTACAAGTTTGTTAATTTATTAACCAAAATATAGTGTAAGATTTAGTCCAAAATTTGACACCTTAAACTGAGCTAACAGTCTGATTAATTATGTATTGCAATATATATTTACAGTTTCCTTTAGAAGCTGATCTAATGGATCTACTGCTTCCCTGCAATCTCTCAAATAAATTGCATAAGGGCAAATAGGAGAGAGTCCGCTTAAACACAAGCTTTTAAACTGATTTATTGTGGATTGATTTGTCAGAGATCAAACAACTAATCCATATACCATAATTGACATTATGACTGAATAAAAAATAAATAAATAAAGAACATGATCATATGTTAAACATTGTCTTATTATGAAGCTATTAAAATTTGCAGTAAATGTGCAAACTGATTAAACTGTTTATCATGATGTAATGTGAAGTGGGCACTGACAAAAGGAGTGTGGATATAAATGCAGAGTTTATTAGGAGAAAATTCAAGCAAGCGACAGTCAACCCAGGAGCAAACAGATGTATACAGGCAATCCAGATTTGTGGTCATAAAACCGACGGATGGTCAAAAGGCAGGAAGCAAGCATTGAACCAATCCAAACAAAGCAAGGTACTAAACAACCAACTCTAAAAACAAGGAAAACGAGTCATAATGTTCACAATCAGTATAACAAGACTCAGCAACTTCTGTGTGTTTGTGTGCTGACTTTATAGTCCATGTAATCAAGTTATGAGCGGCTTCAGCTGTGAGTGTTTACAATCAGACAGGATCTAAGCCAGGTGTTTGAAAGGTGCAAGATTGGATCTTGTAGTCCTTTTGCTGGTAGATCTGTAGTTCTCCAGTGATCTACATGAGCTAGATCGCTGGTGACTGTGACACATGACTTGTAAAATTTAACTGACAATCAAAATGTCATGCCAAGATATTTTTCTACTGATACTTGTTCTTTAAGCTCATATTTAATTCTGAAATGTTTAATGATTGTTTTATTGATAATTTTTGTATTGAGAATTATATGGACTTTGTATCTTTAGTATTTAAAGTTAAAATGAATTCATCAAGCCAAGCTGACACTAAGGCTCAATTCCAATTCTATTTTTGTACCCCTATCCTTCCCCTTCCCCCTGGCCCTTACAACCGAGGGTTAAGGGGAAGGGCTTCAAAATTTACCCCTAAGAATTGGGAAAGCACTACAGCACCTGCACACGTCATAATATGTCCTCGCGATCTCCTGCTTCATTTGAGATCAGACGTTTGCGACTGCTGTAGTTATTCCAGTTGTGTTATTTATTGGTATTTATCTTCAGGAAATCACTGAAGGCATATAGTATGTTATCATAACAATATAAAGTGGCGATATATGATAAATGATATAATGTAAACACACCAAAAACAACATTAACATTACAGCAGACACTGTAAATAGCCACTAAATAGCCACATTCCCAGCCACTAAACATTACTGACAGGGTATTCGAGTGTCAGAATGCTGTGGGACTAATGTAGAGGAGTTATTAATAGGGATTATAGATCGCGAAATTTAGCTTTTTTTTTAAGCATGATGGTAAAACACGAACGTGGTTATGAATATATTAAAACATGTGTTTGTTTGGCATAAAAATTCATAATAATGACAAGAAAATTCAAATTTGTGGATCTCATTACTTCCGGGTTCAGCGATACTGCCGTTATGGCTGGTGTATTCTGGGATATTTCCGTACCCCTTGGTTTCAAGTGTGGTCCTGAAAAATCTTTGTTCGAAGAGCTATTCACCCCTTCCATTAGCCCTACACCTTCAAGCTAAAGAGAATTGGGACACCCCTACTCCTTAGCGTGCATGCGCAAAATGAGGGGTAGGGGTAAGGGGAAGGGCTAAGGGGTAGAATTGGGATTGCAATAATTACATTTTAGGTCAGTTTATCTTGGCGTTCTAAAGCAACTAAAACTACAGTAACTAGAATTAAAATTAACAAAAACTTTAACACAATGTAAAAATGTGAAGAGCATTCCAAAATAAAAAGACATTCATAAAAAGTTCAATGCTAGACATTCATCCTGTCCAAATGTCTTGTTTCGATTAGTAATGTACCAAAATACTAAGAAAACCTTCTTTTTTTTATGTGTCCACGAGCTCAATATTTGTAAACAAAATTAAGCACCAAATAAACCATACTCTTTGATAATATATTCCTTCAATATGTTAATCAGGATTTCGTTTAAAAACATCTCATTTTTTTCCCAAGGAATGCTCTGGATTAAATGTTTATTAAATTAGAGTCAGACTCAAATAATATCTCAGCGGCACCACAAAGTCTCTTTTGTTTATTACCTCCAGAACTAAGCCTTCCAATCACAAAGCAACAACTAGAGCTAGCTAACCCACAAAAAAAAAGACAAGACAGATTTTATAGCTGACCAGATATAATGCAAACAAATCAATCGGCCAATGTCACACAATCCATGTTAAAATATCTGCACACTAAGTGCAAAAGTTGCAGTACAAAGCAGAAATCCATCAGGTCCCCGCTTTCACAATGGAAGCATAAGGAAAACCATGTGTCAATTAATTTGGTCCAGGACTTTACTCTTTAACAAGCTGCGGGGTTTAAATTTGCTGCAGACTTGCACTCTCTGCAATACACATAAAAAGCTAAAGAATTTTAGCGCTCCTTTCCTGGAGTGAAGAACACTAAATCCTCCGTTCACTTCCCCTCTCATTGCTGTCATTATTGCGAAACTGTCGTCAATGTTTCCCAACCTGATGCCACTGCAGATTTCCAGAGCGAGTCTGCATTAAAAATAACCTTGTGAGTTAACAGAAGTAGATTAGTATTTACTGCCATGCTTGTGTCATTTCCACATCCCTGACCAACACAAACACAGTATTCGCCCCCTGCTCAAAGCCTTCTGTGAGTAGATGATAAACTTCATAAGTCACAATAGCACACTTAACAGCATCTCCACACGCAACATCAGGCTATAATTTGGTTTAAAAGACAATAGGCCGATGATATTTAACAGATGAGAAATGTTGGGCTTGTATACAAGTTATTCATTTTCCAGGAAAAGATGAAAACAAAAGACAGCATGATCCTCTCAAACAGAAGCTTTAGTGAGATGAAAAGAGGCTGTTTTTTTCTGTTTCTCCAGAAGCAGGATGCAGATCATTAGGCAATAGTTTGTGTAGGAGGACAATATTGTTGATTTGTCGAAAGTCTACACAGCCTTACTTCTAAAAAACTATATAATAATAGCTATACATGGATTTCAGCCGCAAGAAATAATTTCCTAATGTTTTAAATCAAATAAAGAAAAAAAAAGAATAAAACCCCAAATTGTTGCTCTAGAATTTTTCTCAGGATTGTAGAAGTAATGAGAAGGGCCACACAAAACTAATCATCAATCGTAAAGGATCAAGAAACACCAAAACACATTTTTTGAGATGTTGACTGTCATATATATATATATATATATATATATATATATATATATATATATATATATATATATATATATATATATATATATATATATATATATATATATACATACATACATATATATACATATATATATATACATATATATACATATATATACATTTATATATATATATATATATACAATTCTTCTGTACAATTCTCCATTTTTCACCCGAGAGCTTTTCGCATCTAGAAAATGGTGAATTACGCACTTTGCTGATTGTCAAAAAGATATGGTTTCAGTTGGTGTTGATTGTAGTGTCTATACAGATTTGGTAGTTGAGCGATCAATGTTCTTTATTTATGTTTATTCAGATGGCAAAGTCAGTTTGTAATGTCATTTTTTAAAGACATACCTTAGTCAAAATTATTTAGTTACTAAGTTTACAGTACATTAATGTCACTTCAATATTGTGGACTGAAAGATAAACATGTAAACACCTTAATCAAACTAATGCTGTCATGCAGGATTTTCGCTGCATTTTGTGACAGGATAGACTATACACACAAGGCTGTTTAATGCTATTCTTTGCACCCGCCGACTCTCTGCATCTACCAACAAATGCAGAGAGGGGGTTTCTCCCATATGGTGTGTGGTATCAAATTCAATTAAAACAACACTCTTCCAGCAGCTCCTCGCATACAGTATGTCGATTCTCACGGGAGGCATGCATTAAATGTTTGTGTATGAAAGTGTAAGTTCCAGCCTGCAATTAAAGGTGACAAATTAAGAATGAAACACCCAAAGGTCATGGCTCCTTTAAATGTATGGTAACAAAAAAATTAACAACACAAAAAAAAAAAAAAAAAAAAAGATTTTGGCTAACTTTATCACACTTTTAAAAGTACTTTGCATATCATCTGGCTATACAATGGACAGATGTTTTGATGTTTTCATTAGATTCATTACATGCTCTTCATCAAAATACTAAATTTAATGATTCAATTCATATTTATTTATATATATATATATATATATATATATATATATATATATATATATTTATATATATATATATATATATATATATATATATATATATATATATATATATATATATATATATATATATATATATATATATATATATATATATATAGGTATATAGACTTTCAAAAACAACATTTTCACTTTTACAAATGGCATTGCATGGTAGAGCCTCACAGACAGAACACAAGAGTACAAATGCTCGAATTGGCATCGGCTACGTGCAGTGGGGTCTTATGCTCACTCGATGCAGAAGTAATATTCAACTATTCTATTCTGTCATTTTAGCAGCTTTATTTTCTTTTTCTAAAAACATCTGAGAGTTCTATTGGATGTGTTTGGGGGCATTGTCTTCCTAAAATCTCCACCCTGGTTTAATTTTAATCATTCTTGTAATGTAGACGTTGGACTGAAGCATCTACTATTAATTTACACAGATGAAGGGCAGAAGGTTGATTTCAGTTACTGTCTGGCCTTTCTACACCTACCTTTCTTCTTGCATTCAATTATTTTTCCCTGTGTCATTTTATTTTATTACACAATATGTATGGATTACTTGGTTGTTACTAACACCTGGTAAAATTTGACACACATGTACAAGTTCATGTACTTTTCTGCTGAGCTGAATTACGTGTGTTAAACAAAGGGAAAAGACCAAAGAGAAAAAAAAAGGGATGAGTGTGTACTGGAGTTAGGGACCACTGCAGTTGATGGACGCCTTAAATGCATGAAAACCTTACTCTGTGGGGCCCTTTCTCATGATCCCACTTAAAGACACAAAAACCCTACACTAATAAATATTCACTACTATAACCACCCTCGTGTCCCTATCCATCCATCCTTCTTCAAATAAGTAAAAATCCGGCAAAACAAACGGTGAAGACATTAAATATGGGAATCAAATGGCCTGTGGAAAGTTGTTGGTATCTGGCTGTAGAGCAGCTGCCTGTCCATGACCAAATTAAACACTGGAACCAAAGCTAGGCTAACAATTCCAGCCATTTGTCTCGTCAATCTCGTGCTCAATTCTCAACAGCAAGAAAGCACAGGGTTAAGAGAAGGAAAAAGAAAAGACGTGAAAGCAAAAAAAAAAAAAAAAGACTCAAAAGCATTAAAATCCTGCAACAGAGTGACAAAGCATCACTAATGTCATCATTCACGCACAACTGAATGCTGTAAACCCAGAGACGTGCACAGAGACTCCCCAACACAGACCTGGCAACACACACAATGGGAGACGATCTTCACACGCCACTCTGCCAAATAGAAGCAGAAGGGAAAAAGAGAAGATCCAAAACAAACCCCACATTAACAAATTAGTTTGCAGATAAGCCATTCTGCAGAGAGGCTCCATGCACAAGCAAGCTCAATTCAGTTTCACTCATCTGAAACATCATTACCTTATAAGTCACTGCTATATGGTCAAAGTAAGATATCTAGCAGTGATGCAATTGGAAATATTAAATGCAAATTTAATTCTTGAATACTCTACAAGATGTGCCGCTCTGTAGGTCTGTGTTCACGTCTAGATACCACTTTCTAATTCTTGAGGCACAGAGGGGTGTGGCGTCTGCCAGCGATGAAAGCTGGCCAATCCCTAGATGCCACAACCAGCACAGATGCTCCAGTTCTCCAATCTCTGCTGCACAGAAACAGGGTCGCACCTGATAACATGCAGGAAATACAAAGCAAGTTCTTTAAAGACACAGCATATCAAGATAAGCACTAGTGAAGGTAAAACTAGGGTTAAGTAATATTGAATAAATAAATAAAGAAATATTTTTTCATATCAGTCAACATTCATAATTATTACAATAAATGTCTCATCTTTATTAATCACAAGCTTGATGGCAGATTTATACTCCTGTGATTGAAGCATAAACTAGACAACTCATTGTGGTTGTAAATCCAAACACATATTCAGTAATGAAACAATGCATTTTCTCTATCTTAAATATGTACGAGTTTTACCAAACTACTTTCAACAGAACATATATAGGCTTAAAAGCTCAATTATTTCCAGTTAATTTTCACTACATGCCTGTATTATGAAGTATATGTTATATTAACTCTTTTTTTTTTTTAAACTGGGTCATTAAGTAATAATATTTTAAAATAATATTTGCTATTTAGACAGATGACAAAATGGATATTTATCTGCTTTGAAGTGTAAGCAAAATCGCTTCTCTTCATCTAAAATGCAGCGGACTCCTTAGAAAATAAGGTGGATAGGTTAAGTACAAATATAATTAATATTTTATACAGTGGAAGGGTTTTCCAGCTGGAGTCTGGTGATCCCCTGGAGGTTCAAGTGAATACTAGGAGGATGAAAAGGCATTAAAAAGTACAAATAAATGTAAGTAACAAACATTTTTTTGTGTATGGTTTGGGATTAGGGCAGCAGGATATTCTGACATTGCGATATTTCATTTTCAAGTAATATTTAATGCAATATTAGGACAATTTCACCATATGATTTGTATATCTCTATTTGGAAAGAATTTGTCATTTTAGATCAATTGGGATGATTCAGTATGAAAGTGCACCAGCATAAAATATAATAAACAATCTACAGGCATGAAAACATGCAATAAAGTAAAAGATGCAATTGAAATAAACAGTGTTTTAATGTTTTCAGAGGAGTCAGTGCAAACAGTATTCAGGTAAAGTAATTGAATTATCAAATGAAAATTATTATTGCATAGTCTTTGTTTTAGAATTATTCAATAAAATTTATATTTATTGGAGATACAATTTCTTAGGTCTAAATGCTTTTAAAATCCCCATAGTCACAGGCCTCAAAAACTATTACTTATAATCCAGACTCAACGATGCATATTCTGCAATGTGACTATTGTGAATTATCACAATGAGATTCCGATGCAATATATTGTGCATCTACATTTGGAATTATTTATTATTATAATATTCATCAAATTGGACAAAAATGTATTAAATAACAAAAAAGCAAATAGATACATAAAGAAAAAACTAGGAGTAATATAACATTGCTTCATAGAGGCTCAAACATTTCCAAATAATGCTGAAAGGCCAATAATCTTGTTATTTGTTTTTTACATTATAAATTATCATGTATTTAATGAAAAATAGAGACGCTTTCAACATAAGGATGGGGAACTTTTAAGAGAACTAATAAGCTTAAAAACATTAAATGTCTTTTCTGAGGTAAAAATAACATTAGACGGCATTTCTGTATTGTTTAAAGCAGCTTCTTTCAACACCTTCTGATGTTCATTGAATACTAACCAGAAGTAAACACAGAGCTGTCACAACAATTTAAAAGCACTAAAGCCACATTTATTTATTTTTTTATTTATTGACTTGTATTTAGTGATCAAATGAAAATGTGTTTCTTCTTAAAATGAACAAAACACGTTTTTTATGAATATTGGAATATCACAAATTGTACATTTATTTTGATCCTTTAAAACCATTAGTTCCCAAAGTATTGGTGCGTCAGAATTAGAGCATAAATATTCTTTCCAACTTTCTAAAAGGTTTGGTATAATTTTTTAGAGGAGATTTATTTATTTATTTTAAAAAAATTCTGAACAAAATAAAACATTCCAATACTAAACAACTGACAGTAATACAATTAAATGTACATAACATTTAACAATAGCAGTCAGTGAATGTGAAGAACACATTGTAAAGGTCCCATGAAATTAAAGTGAAGTTTTTTAGATGTTAGTATCAGTATTGTTAGTTTTTAACATATCTATAAGCTATAATGTGCTCCAAAACCATGACATAATTCATGTTTAGAACATAAAAAAACTGATAGAAACAAGCTTGCAGTTTGACTCTTCCGCCTAAGTGGATCCCCGGTTTTATTTACTTTAACTCATACTAGTTTCTTATTAAATAATAACCAATCAAATGCTCTCTAGAGTCTGACATGTCCCGCCCTCTTCAATACGCTTTTCATTTAATGCGTTTGAGCTCAACCACTCTTACTGCCAGAGCTGTGATAAAACTAAATGCTATTGGCTCATTTTAAAAAGGGGAGGTGCTATTCTTTGTCTCACCATCTCTTCGTGTTTTGGTTAAGATTACATCAAACATCGAATACAAAACTGCATATTTCAAAGCACTTCATGGGACTTTTAAGGAATTTCAATTTATCTTATAATATGCATACAATCTAAAGGAGATTTTTTTCTCACAAAAAAATAAATCTCTCTCAATACAATATTTCTCAATTAGTGCAAAAATGAATCCCCAAGTTTTTATATACAGATCAAACCCTTCTATTTCACTTGTTCACAACATGCAGGACATCAGTTCAAGCCATTCATCAAATGAAGATGGCGTAGTAGAAAGAAACTTCATTGTTATTATTTATCACCCTGTCCAGTAAGTGAAGCAGGAGCTATTTTAAAGCCATATCAGGCAAGTCTCTCTAATGTCACAGTCATATCTCTGAGGTCAAATATATGGCCAGAGCAAGAACTCAAGCTGGGATAAAAGGGGGCAACATTGTGCCTAGGGGTACTTAGGGAAATGAGGGGCCCCGATTCAGTCACGGTGCAGAGACAGATCAGAGCCAGCCTTGCTGATGCTACCATTAAATTTAATGAGTTAAAAAAAAGGCTTAGTGGACAGTGAATGAAATTACAGATGATGATTCTGGTCCAGGACAGTCCAGCTGAGACCCCATTTACACACAGCAGGGGTGTGTGTGTTCATCCACAAAGATATAATGCACTGTACTATAAATCAATAGTGTCCAGTCTCTTTTCAAGTAAGCCCACAGGCCTTGAACGTGGGCCAGGCTGGCAGAAGTGACTGTGTACACATTACAATGACCTGCAGTTCACCGACGACAAAGCTGAGCCTAATTTGAGTTCATGCAAACATGTCCCGGAGCTGGTTGGAGCCGTTTTCAAATGTAGATCACTTGCCATGAAAGACTGAGCCCATTTAATAATGTTAAGAGACGCAGAGTTTGTTGTGTTTCCAACAACAAAACTACTGGAAGTGATTACTTACCAATGATAATGCACACGCAAATGGATAGATTTAATAGGACAAAAATGTTGATGATCAAATTAAAATCTATTCTGAAAATTGCAGGCCAGATTTTTTTTAAAGAAATGAATACCCTAATCCAGCAAGGATGCATTAAACTGATCAAAAATGAAAGCAAAGACTTTTAAAATGTTCCAAAAGATTTATATTTTTAAAGTAAATGCTGTTTTATTAAACTTTCTATTAAACATCAATTGGTTCTCACAAAAATATGGCTTAACACGGGAGGTAAAATCATCTGATCAAAGGGAAACCTTCTTAGTAATGATAATGAAGATTCTTATAATTGTATTCATGGTATTAAAATATCATAAGAGATTTCTGCTACTACGACAGTTAGAAATCCATTTGTGTTCGATATATATGGGTCAAAAAAGATCAGAATATGTAACAATGATTGGCAAAAATGCGCTGACAAAACGAACAATTATCTATCTGACAATAAAATAAGTTTCAATTAACTTAATACAATGATTCATAAAGAATCATGTGCTACTGAAAACTTAATGCTTTTGATAAAGTTAACATTTTGTGATCCAAAGTTTACTTAATTAACTTTGGATCACAATAGGTACAATTTAGGTTTTACCATACATGTTTGCTAAAAAAAATCATACAGCTTTAGTTAATATAACAATAGTGGATAAAATATATATCAGACAATTAGTTAAATATCAGTACTATGGGACGATAACCGTATTCAAAGTATCCCGTGGTTTGGAAAAGTCAAGGTTTTAAAACCTCCAAAAGGTTCTGCTATACTGTTTCTAAGGTACGTGTAAGCTTTTTTAATTTAGTTTTTGTTTGTTTTTTTAGAACTACAGTCTCTTCAGCAGAAAATCTATTCTTAGACGCCGTTTTAAATTGTAAAGAAACTAATGAAGACAGCAGAAGACAATGATTCATTTGAATTATTCAGTCTGACATGTTCACTGCTTCAAAATATTTTAAATCTTTCAAAAAAATAAAATCTATTGTTTTTGAATGGGTAAAAATTTGTTGCTTTTTACCCAGATATTTAAAAAGAATACATTTTAGAGCAGTAATCCCAATACCGTGATACAATGAAACAGTGATATTTTTATCCAAGGTTATCATACTGTCAGAATCTTATATAATCTTCATCTGGTGCAAACAGCCAAATTGCTTTTCACTGCGAATCTCATCACACAGCATGTTGTTGGGACACGGGGTTAGAATGTAATCTGCTCACTTAAGTTGTTTGACTCTTCCACCTAAATGGATCAATGGTTTTATTCAATTCAACTCATACTAGTTTCTCATTAAATAATAACCAATCAAATGCTCTCTAGTGTCTGACATGTCCCGCTCCCTTCAATACGCTTTTCATTTAACGCACTTGAGCTCAACCACTCTCACTGCCATAAAACTAAATGCTACTGGCTGAATTTTAAAAAGGGGAGGTGCTACATTTTGTCTCACTCTCTCTTCATGTTTTGGTTGAGATTAGATCAAACATCAAATAAAAAATGCATATTTCAAAGCACTTCATAGGACTTTTAAGGAATAAGTTATTTTGACTTATCTTAGAGCATGCACACAATCTAAAGGAGATTTTTGAAGTTTTTTTTTCACAAATAAAATAATCTCTTAATACAATATTTCCCAATCAGTGCAACAAGAATCCCGAAGTTATTGTATACAGATCAAACGCTCCTATATCACTTGTACATAAAATGCAGGACATGAGTTCAAGCCATTCATCAAATGAAGATGGTGTAGTAGAAAGGAACTTCATTGTTGTTATTTATCACCCTGTCCAGTAATGATTACATTCGTAATAATCATATAATTTGCTAATTAATAATCTTATGTGGAACTCTGAATCTGCGTCTCATTTCAGAGTCTGCTACTGTCTACCAGAGGTCGCATTTTTGGCAACAAGGCAACCTGCTGAAATATAATTGGCTAAAGTGGAATTGGAACCAAAATGAAGACATAATTTCAGCACGTAACGCACATTTTCAAAGCAGAATAACTGAATTTAGCATTGTTTTTCAGATTTAAAAAAAATGTTCACTTGTTATGTTTCTTAAATATTTGCAAACACATTCTGGTATTTTTATGCTTTAGAAGAGTCAGCAACTTACTTACAGCACCTTTAAGGTTAAAAAGTATAGTTTTTTATTATCATTAAATTGAACTGAATCTAAAAATAGCTGCTGCAGATTTACTTTTTATTCCAGAACCAGCTTTCTGTAACCCTACTTCAAAAGTACAACACTTTTGATTTTGAACAATAGAACACAAAACCGTTTTATTAATATGGAAACAAATGGAGGAGGGTGCAAGACATTGAATGGGTAGATAAAAGCACATTTCAACCCTCCATTACGTGCTTTCCTGTGGTTGTACTCACATCATTACATCATTTCCTGTTCCCGCTTGCTCTTTTCTTATCTCAAAAAATAAATCAATCTTGTATAATCAGAGCCGTGAGTTTGTGTGGTGCTGAAAGGTCAAGGCGGAACAGAATAAGTCTGCTAAGGTCAACACCACTTTGGGATCTCCATTTGAAAGAGCTCATATAAGTCAGCCAAAGGCCATTCTTCCAAACGAAAACAAAGATCCTGGTTTGTGCATGTTATGAATAGAATCAAAAGTATCACACCCTGTCCAGAGGCAGACACACCAAACTGGCCCTTTCAAAATGAGACATTTGGACAGACTGGACCACAATTTAGCCTGGAGATCCTCCATTGTGTTGAATCTCGGTGGTACTATCCATGACAAAGGTACAAAATAGAAACTCTTTTTTAAAATTGGTTCATGAAAAGAGGTAATTATACTTCAGACAACGTCTGTCAATTCCTGAATGTCAAATGAAAATATTTGTAATTGTTATTGTCTGTGCTTTGTATAATAGTTTATATTTTTGGGAAGCCTGTTTCCAGATCTGAGACATAAAAAAATTAAAAATGAAGGGATTTTTAAAAAATTTTTTAAAGCATGTAAAATAACATATATAACGGGTAACAGGGCTAAATGTGAAAGGTATAAAAGGTTTAGCTTCTATTAAACTGTCTCTCACTCTCAAAAGTTTGAGAAACCATGTTGGTATTATATACAATAAATTTTATAATCTGACATTTCGTACTGTAACGTTGGAAACAGAATTATATGAGAATAAATGGATAAAACCTATTTTAAAGATAAACTGACCATAAACTCATAAACAAATTACATAAAATACGTGGACATAATTTGACACATTTGATTTAAACTGTAGGATGAAGTGGGGAAAAAAAGAAAGACATCTTGACTTAAGGCAGAAATAAAATAAGATAAAATAAAACTAAAGAAAGCTAAACTTAATCAAACAAATCTAATTAAATTAAAAATAAAATAAAATAAATTTAATGAAACTAAACAAATTAAATTAAATGCACTTTAATGAGAAGGATCCAAAACATATGATTTTATTTGGAAATTATTTTAAGATTGTTAAGATATATCAAAAATTCATGCATTCATTGCATAAATCTAAAATTGCCAGCGAGAACCAGAGCCAGTGGTGATTCTGAGAGATCCATGTGAGTTGGTCCTGCTGACTTTAGCCAGCAGCTGAACTGAAGAGGCTTTAACAAACGCCAAAAACAGCACACAGTGGGACGGTAAAACTGCCCTGGAGCAGCACATACTTTCAGCTTCTATTTCCATCTAAACCAAAACAATCAGAAACGCAACACCTTTCCACAGTCTGTGTGGAAAGCTGCTTCTTCAGCTTCTGGGGAACTAAAAACATCTCAGCTTTTCTTCAAGGCTACTGGCATTGATTTCACACTCCCCTGACGCCCTTCACCAGTGAATCATGTAATTACGAAGAAAAAAAACAAGTAATAAAATTAAAGTATCATTTTATATAATTTAAACCTGCACAAAACCATAATTTTAAAAACTGCAAAATGTTGAACAGGTAGCTGCGCGATTATGCAGTTGAAGTCAGAATTATTAGCCCCCCTGAACTGTTAGCCTACCTGTTTATTTTTGCCCCAATTTCTGTTTAATGTGGAGAAAAAATTTTCAACAGATTTCAAATCATAATAGTTTTAATAACTCATCTCTAATAACTGATTTATTTTATTTTTGACATGATGACAGTAAATAATATTTGACTAGATATTTTTCAAGACACTTCTATACAGCTTAAAATGACATTTAAAAGCTTCATTTGGTTAATTAGGTTAACGAGGCAGGTTAGGGTAATTAGGCAAGTTATTGTATAATGATGGTTTGTTCTGTATATATATATATATATATATATATATATATATATATATATATATATGTATATGTATATATATATGTATATAGCTTGTAAGCGTAAGTGGAAAAACTGAGCATTTCACTAGCAAGAAAACAAGAATGAGAGCAGGGCTGGACTGGGGCAAAAAAATCAGCCCTGGCATTTTGGGCCAGAGCGGCCCACGACATTCAGTCAAAATGCTATCTATCTATGCACGTCCAATATGTTTATCAACTCCTATTTTAAAAAACACAAAAGCCATATGAAATAAATAAATAAATAAATAAATAAATAAATAAAAACTTTAATTTATGTATACTGTCCATAAAGATATTTATTGAGTTCTAAAAAATAGTCTATAATACAACTCTACACGCCTCCCTTTTTAGACCAGAACGCCTATGGACGCAGATATGAGCGCAAATACATTTGCTTTTTAAACAGCGTGGCGCAAAATGTCAAAATGACTCTTACGCCAAGCTGAAACTAGCAAACAACAATTGCGTCGTGCCTTGCGCCACATTGCGCAAGGCTGTATGATAGGGCATAAAATATATTTGCTGGCACGTATTTTTGTGTTTTGTATAAAAACAATATTCTGAAATATTTAACAATGCACTTCTGTAGGAATGCACTGTATGTATGTAGTAAGTGCAACACTAAACAAAAAGGCTTACAGTATAGTAAGTCAATATGATAAATGGAGAAGAATTGGTCATAGTGTTTTACATTAAGCCCATCAGTGATCAACTGGTTCTTATAAATGTCTATTCATGTGATTGTTTAGTGTGTCATTTGAAAACAAAATACCATTTTTTTGCCCAATGTGTGTGTGCTTTTTAATTTGTGTGTAGAGTTCTGACAATATGAGAAATGCTTTCAGAAAAATATGTATAAACAATTGGGAAAAACTGTAAAGAACACTTTACTTTGTAATTCTTTTTACAATCTTCAGTGTGAATGCGCTATACTGTTTAAACTACAAAATGACATAGAATATCGATTAAATACACAATTTGGGAGGCACCTCTTGTCAACTAGTCTAGACAACTAGTACACAGCCAAAACCCAACACTCATTTGCTCGCTGATGAGGAAAAATGACACCGTAATTATTGTTCTGTGAAACAGGAGACATGAAGCGTTTGCTCGTGCCTGTCCTCTCCCACTGTCCTCTCTCATTAGCGCAGAGCTAAAGCAGGCGCTCTGAAGAAATGACCACACTTCTACACCTCCCTCTGACACCAGACGTGAAGAGCCACTAACTGAGAGGGTGGATGGAGGAAAGAGGCGTTGAGGTTTCCTCCAGGCCGGGATGGAGGGGTTAATGATAGTGTAGTGAAATGAACGGCAGGCGGCAGGCCTTAGGCCTGATAACAGAGCAGAAGACACTCGTGGATGTAATTCAGGAACATCAGAGTCCCGGGAGAGAGACGACGTCTACTGTTTCCATACATCCCCACATGCTTTCACTTTTGAAATGGACTGAAATGGAGCACACAGGAGGATGCCAGGCTTAAAGCAGCACTATTTGAGTTTTTGTGAACTTTCTAGAAGGTTTTAAATGTTAAGTCTGTCCATAGATTTTATGTTCCTTTTAAAACAAGCCCCATGTGTCTATGGGGTTATAGTAAAAGAAATGCTTATTTTTTTTAAGCCAGTTGCGCACATGGGATGAGATCATGATTTTTGTAGCTATAATATTGCCTTAAAAAGAAGTCTGGATCATTAACTTGTAAGCATTTCATCATATCAATATATTCCCAATATTACATTATTGTATTTTAATTAAACAATGAGTAAACACCTGACAAATAAATAAAACCTAGTTGTTTACAAGCATATTGGGCATTTTAAAGGGTCACAAACACCAAAACACATTTTTCGAGATGTTGACAGTCCCACGCCGCTAAAAGCACTATTATGACACATATATTTTACTAAAAAGTGAAAATTGGTTGTTTTTGCGTTATGTCGAGCAATTTTGTCTGTTCGGTTTGAAAATAAATTTTGAAGCTACATCACGGCAATGAGATGCTTGTGTAAATTTCGGCGAGGAGATTGGATGTCTGTTCCAGCTTATACAACGTGACTTCTTTGAGTTTGGTTCGAACCAATCAGCGTGCTTTATTGTGAATGAGATGCAATTTCATTAATATGCATGATATCGCTTTAAAGACTGTTTTACCTGTTACAGTGTTCAGATGGCAGAGAGAGTCGCCACGTTGTGTTGCCAACAGTAATTAAAAGAAGTGGAAGAAGAAGAATTGTTCAGAGACATGGGCCGTCAGTGTTGCCTTTATAACAACACTATGTGCTGCAATTAAAGTTCTGTTTCCATTTTCCTGTGATGAGGGCATTGCTCGCGTGTGGACCCACATTTGTGGATTACAGTGGTCTGCTAACATGCAAGAAAAATATGTTTGTAAGGAACATTATTACATGAGACCTTTTCGCATCTGGAAATGGTAAAATTAGGATTTGCAGCTTATCTCCTTTTAAAAAAGACGTGGTTCCAGTTGGTAATGATTGTACTGTCTGGCAAGTGTGTGATCAATGTTCTCTGTTTCTGTTTATTCATATGGCAAAGTTAGTTTGTATTGTCAGCAGTACACTTTCAGTTTTTAAAGACATAGCTTAGTCAAAATGATTTAGTTACTAAGTTTACAGTACTGTAAATGCTGCTCTTTGAATGTAAACATATAAACAACTTAATCAAACTATTTCAAAGTTGTAGGATTTTTGCCGCATATAAATTTGGCTGCATTTTGTGAAAGTATAGTCTATACACACACGGCTGTTTGACTTTATTGTCTGCTTCCGCCAAGTCTCTGCATCTACTGAGAAATGTGGAGCTTTTTTTTCTCCCATTCAGTGTGCAGTATAATCAAATTCCATTTAAACAACACTCTTGTAGCAGTTCCTCACATCCAGTATCTCGTTTGTCATAGTGGGCATGCATGAAGTGTTCCTGAATGAAAGTGAAACGTGCCAAACTGCAGTTGAAGTCGACAAATTATGAATGAAACACCCGAAATTACATGAAACTCCAGAGAAAATGTGGAGAGAGCAGCAATAATGTTATTTGAATTATGTGATATAACATGTAAAATGGGATCATAAAAGGAACATTCAAAAAGCAACTCATGTAAACACCTTCATCATATTATTGTCTTATTCAGATTAAGGCAAATCCTTTGATTACTGATGTCCATGTAAACGTATAGTCACTGTCTCTGTGTTTGTGTTGCCTCTGTGAAAATCAGTGTGTGCATGTACTGAAACTCCCCATTTTCATGCAAACCCTTCCCTCTTTTGCCACTCGACACTCCCACCAAAAAAAAGCTGGACTTACCCACTTTCCTGACTTTTTTTCAAACTAGAGGTCGGAAAACACCCAGCTGAGACAAGGGGGACACTTTAAATGTCAGTGATTTAGTATTTGGATCTGCACTGTGATCTTTTAATAGACTTTTTATTTATCATCAACTGATTCTTGTTCTAAATATGCCTGACCAGACTTTTTTGGTATATAAACAAATGTTACTTTGAATTGGTCGAATATTAGTGGACCTTTAGTGTACTCTGCTGTACATCATAATTAAAAAGATCTATGACTGTTATTTATTTTTCAAAATCAATACTAAAAATACAAAATAAATCAACTTTAAAATATAAAAACTGTATAATAGGCTGGTAACCACAGATAAATCGTGCTACACTACTCATAGCATTCAATCACTTATATCTATGTGAAGGAATTTTGGCAAACAAAAAGTAGTCAGCGGTATTTAAAGCTGGAGAAAGCTTACCTTTGGTCCTGTGGCAGTGCCAAGCTGACTTCTAAATGGAAAGGGTCCTCAATCAATCTGTGAAACAGAAAAGATTAATTAATTCAAGTTGTCCATTATTCATTTTAATTGAAATGGGAGCAATAAATCAATCCATTTTAAACATCAGATCTGTACACTTGTTAAGAATACATCACACAGCCACTGAACCTGACAGTGCAGACCTGACAACATGAGTGAGGAGTGTCTCGCTGCAGCAAACCCCGCCCACATCCAACTGTGATGTTAGAAGCCACGCTTATGTCAAATATGTCATGTTAATCTTTCAGTTTTAGTTTTTCTAACAAATTTTTGGTTTGACTAATTTTGGTATGGCCACAATATATTTACTCACAAAAAAGTCATAAAAACATGATAATAAACTTTTTTTTCTGTCTACCAGTTTAAAGCTTAAGCCTGTCTGGCCTGGGATGATCAGAATTTGAAAATATATATTTTAATTATATCAATTCAAGATTGATAAAAGAGTAAAAAAGAAACTCAATATAAATTAAAATTATTACATGGATTATTTCAAACAATTGATGCACCCATTATTCATAACCAAGCTGATAATGCCACAAAAGACAGAAATGTATTTCATGTAGCATGGCACTATAGTGGTCAAGTCAGAACCTGAGATGCTCAGACTGCTTCAATATTACAACCCCGAGATCCAATTAAAGCACAATGCATACACTGTAATGCAAGCACAGTACTTCTTGTACCATGATAAAAGCTCTAAAGGAATAAACTTCTAACAAATTGAATTTAAATGTTTAATCAGATCATAAAGTTTAAGTCTCCTCACAAGTCCAAGAGATAAGAAGATACTGACCAGATTCTGAAACAAATAACACCATTAAATCTTTTCATTCGTTGTGACAATATTATTGTCACAATAATATGTTTTGACAACATTATTGGTTCTGTTTCTGGACTTTAAGCATCTCAGGACTGTTGTTGTCTATGGAGGGTAAGAGAGCTCTCTAATGTAATCTAAAGAAGTATTAATTTGTTTTTCAGACAATGAACGAAGGTCTCTGGGAATTGGAACGACAAGATGATGAGTAGCCTTATTAATAACATTATTATTATTATTATTTTTAAGAACTAATCCTTTAAAGACTATATTTAAACTCTGACAAATTAAGTAAAATACATACCACAGCGGAATGAACTGCCAACTTATCCAGCAGTTTTTATGCAGCGGATGCCCATCCAGCCGCAACCTATTATTGGGAAACATCCACACACACTCATTCACACACATATAGTACACTAGGACAATTTAGCCTACCCAATTCACCTGTACTGCATGTCTTTGGACTGTGGGGGAAACCGGAACACCCAGAGGAAACCCACGCGAACACGAGGAGAACATGCAAACTCCACACAAAAACGCCAACTGACCCAGCCGACACAGAAGTTAATGGTCATTTTTTAACAATTTTTATGGATTTTCACACACATTTTCTGTTTTAGCCATCTGTTGTACATGATCAGATCTCTAAGGAACAGCATACTGCAATCGCAATCTTTTACAAATGTGTTCACATAAAAAGGTCACATAAAAAATGTTATAAACAAACAAACTTTGCTGTTGTACCAAACTAACAATTATATTGTAACCAAAAAATTTTAATCAAAGTATACTGATATTTTAAATATAGAATGACTCAACGGTATCTCACAGCAACTCACAGATCTTAATCATGCAATTTAGTGCGAGTTTCTTATCCCCCAATGATGGTTGAGTTTAGTGGTGGGGTTGGATGACAACCCTTCTTTTAAAAATCATACATTTTTGTACAACTGAACTGAAATTAGCCACTAAATTGTGACTGAATTAGCCACTAAACTGACAAAACGTAAAAAACTTATGTTTCCTCGCGAGATCAGGCTGAATAACTACCTAGTATAAAGTATTGTTTATGTTGTAGAGGATTAAAGCATGTTACATTGCTGTCACTGCTTGACATCTCACATCAACCACCCAAATACAGCAGGAATAAGATGTGAAACAGTCACAGGCTGCACACAACACCCCTAATATGTTTAAAACAAATCTGCGTGTCTACTATAAGTTATACCAGTGTGTTTTATCTAAGACTAAATATTATTAAAAACTAAAGGCATATTAAATTCAGCAAGATCCTTCTTAAAAGGTAACTGTTAGCATCAGTTGAAGTTATAGTGCCCACATTATCCAAAAATGAACTTGTGTCAGATTAACACCCCATCCACTATAAATAAGCAGTCAACTGTAGTGGTGTGTGTGGGTCAGTGGGTTAGGCTATTTATACATAAAGTGGGGCTAAAATGCTTTGATACACACACACACACCCTTGCTCATGTCTGCAACACAGCTGTTCACTGTAGACAACTGTGCCATTTGTGCTTACATAGATTCTCTTGCATAGGCTCTGTTCACTTCCCCAAAATGATAAAAACAAAGCAAATCTTAATTGAAAGTCAGAATGAGCTGAAAGTTGCTGAGGCTTATATTTAGTATGTTATATAGTTATATACTTCGAACAGAAACAGAACATTGAGTAGTGGACGGGACTTAACTAATGTTAAGAGGGGCGTGGCAAAGAATAGTGCAAGAATCTGTCAAATTGATAAACACAGACAGACTTTCATTGAAGATTACCAAAACAAACTTTTTTACAGTAGATTAACTAACACAGGTTAATTGTTCACTTAAACTTGGTGAATGTAAGTTTGATGTCCAGTGGTTATCCTAGGTATTGCACAACTGGTTTATAGCACATGCAAGCGCAGGTTGCCAGATTGATGACATCAACAAAAGTGTGCCTGACTATCGAGCCTAAAGGCTGATTCAAACCATGTTCGACATAAAAGCAACGACAGACAATTGAAAGAATATTTTTAAAGCTTTTGTCTTACCCTGTAACAGAAATCCGCTATTTTACTTTTTTTTTTAGAACCGGGTGTGCAAAAAAAAAAAAAAAGGTTAAATTAATGGCCGATAAATTACCAGAAATTTAAATTTAAGGAAATGCCTGTAATTTAACAGCTGTTATTTTATGATTTTTTTCCCACACTCCTGCTGCCGGGAAAAAAAAAACATAAAATGAAGGATTTTTAATTTTTTTTAGTGTAACAAACACCTGAAATTGATATTTTTAGAAACTGTGTCTATTTCTTGCAGCTGAACAACAGGATAAACTGACAATAACCTCAGGTACACCACATGTGCTTTATTCAGTGTTAAATGCTAATAATGTGAGTTTGAGTGCCATTTTACACGGCATTGATTGCTATACTACTGAAAGCAGCAGCAGATAGTTCACCTTAGGTCTTAAAAATAAAATCGACTGTTTGAAACTGAACCTTAGAACTGTGACTCAGTGTAAACCAACACATATCAGTGAATCAGCATGTTCTTTAATAATGTAAAGTGGTATTATGCGTTTTAATTAGATAATAAACTTTACCGTTTTTGTTGGAATGCCGTGAGTGCACTATTATGTGCTTCTAAATGGCTGTACTGAAATTTCTGTCATATTTCGTCTGGTGCAAACAGCCAAATTGCTTACAGTATCACAGCAAATCTCATCACATAGAGTGCTGTTAAGAACATAGTTAGGAGATACAATGTAACCTGCTCACCTAATGTTTACATTTCTAATATTTATATTATTTGCTAATTAATAACCTCATGTGGAACCTTGAATCTGCGTCTTATTTTGGAGTCTGATACTGTCTACTGGAGGTAGCATTTCGGTCATGGGTGCATACTTTGAGACCCTTCCTGACCGAATAACAGAAATGCATGGGTGGCTGAAATATAACTGGCTAAATTGGCATTGACCGGGTTAAAGTAAAGACAGCCGTTGCAGCATGTAACACACATTTTCAAAGCAGAATATCTGAATTTAGCATTGTTTTTCAGATAAACAAGCATGTTCACTTGGCATGTTTCTTAAATATCAGCAAATATTTTATGGTATTTTTATTCTTTAGAGGAGTCAACATACAGCATCTTTAAAGAATAACAATGTGTGCTAGCAAAATAAACATTTCACACAGACTTTAAGCAAATTAAGGCCACTCACCGATGAGCAGGGGAAGATTATCAATTCACAAGCACACTTTTCACGCATCCAGAGAAGAAAAATCACAACTATTTGCAATTCAAATTGAAGGATGAGCTCTCTGCAGCAGGAAGGAGCCACATAAAGCCTGATGTTATGAGCTTGTTACATCTCGTTCATACTGATAGCTTGGGAAACAAAAGAGCGATTATCGCTGTGACCTCCCACTGCAGTGGCACGCATCCTTCTGCCCATGCAGACGAAAACCGATACACTTCCCTTGCTAAAAGATGAACAGGTGAACAGAAGAGGAATAGAGCGAGGGCTGCAGAGTGGCGTGCATTTAATGCAGAGTTGCAGTACTGCGGCTTTGACTGCCACCGAGATGCAGGACGGAGCTGTCGCACGGCATCAAAGTGAGCACTGACCCAATACTGCCTCTCCGTTTACACGTGACTGCACTCGTGGAAGCATCCTTGGCCATTTAGGTCAGTTTCATTCAGAAAAAGAGAAAGACTAACGCAAGCTTTATTTAACAAGCTGCAAGCTCCTTTTTTTAGATAAGGTTAAAATGCAAGGCTGCATCAAAACATGAATGTAACGTTGTATGAGGGTTGAATCAATCAAAAGTTTTAATGTTGACATAAAAAAGATCTAATACTATCATATATACTGTCATTTGATCACAGATGACCTATTTTAAGGACCAGCAGTTACACTGTCTGACCAGTGGCCAGCAAACACAAAATGTTGTTCTAAAGTTTCCATATGGTTCCTGTTGAGTTTTTTTTTTTTTTTTAGCTATGCAAGGGAGTATAACAAACAGCATTGCACACTACTAAAAATGCCAGTTTATTAGAAATAAATGAACAAATTAGATAAGCACAGTGTCAAAGCAAAAGCCATTGCAATTCAAGTTATGCAAATGTTTACAATTGATTTCCAACTAATCCCTTATAATTTTTTTATAAACCAAAAACTAAAAATCCAATAAAGGCTGTTGTGAGGTTTTTTATCTTGTAACTAAAAGTTAATATTTACTAAATGATGAAGTTTGATGAAAGTTTATTATAAAAAAGTTAATTTTCATTAATAGATATTATTACTTCTGAGATTAAATAAGGCATTTTGTCAATGAATGCTAATAGGGCTGCACGATATTGGAAAAGTCTGATATTGAGATATTTTATTTTACTTTTTGTGAAACTGCATTTCTATCGCAATATTTATAGATGATTTGAATTGCTCTATTTGACGGTTTTCTGGGGAGTCTATCAGTATTAAGGTAAAGGAATTATATAATCGCAATGCAAAAAAATGTTTTTCTTTGTCTTGTTTCTAGTCAAAACATCAACAAAAAAAAATAATAGATCACGTAAAAATTTTATTTTGTTTTCACCTTCTGAAGAAATTTTTTGCTATTTTAAAGAAAAACACATATATCAAACAATGGGGTAAGTAAAATTATCTTATTTTTGGACTAGAAATAAGAAAAGTCTATGTAAGAATAACCTTTCGATTTTTGCAGAAATTATATAAATTTTTAAATGCAATCAATCTTTGTTACACCTCGAAACATCAAAATGTTTTGTGCCCAAATGTTTTAAATTCTCTTAAAATGCTCTTTCAAAAACACATGTAAAATAATAAACTTTTACTGTTATGATTAAACTTGTTAAACTGTTATGGCACTGACTCTACCAATCACACTTGTGTGGCTCTTGTTCAACTACAGTTGAAATCAGAATTATTAAACCCCATTTTATTTTTATTTTTTAAATATTTCCCAAATTATGTTTAACAGAGCAAGGAAATGTTCACAGTATGTCTGAAAATATTTTTTCTTCTGGAGAAAGTTTTACTTGTTTTATTTTGGATTAAATAAAAGCAGTATTTTTAAACCATTTTAAGGTCAAAATTATTAGCCCCTTTAAGCTTTTTTACAACCCATCGGAAAAAAATTAAGGGACTAAAAAAATGTTTAAGGCAAATGATTTATTTTTTATTGGCTCAAGTGCTAAAATTTAGATGTGAAACATTACTCTAAATGTTTTTAATTGAATGAATGAACATTTTATGGCAACTGTTGTTTTGATTAAAGCTTTATCTTCTTGTTTAGAACAAAAACATAATTTTAATTAATTGGCTTTCTTCAAGAAAACAACTATGCTTTGTGCCAAGTTATATAAAATTGTTCTCATGGAGATAGAAAATATTATTTAAGGCAAATGATTTATTTTTCATTGGGTCAAGTGATCAAACGTAGATGTGAACCATTGATGGACAGACGGATGTAGTGGATGGATGCACGGATGTACTGAATGGACGGACGGGTGTAGTGGATGGATGGACAGATGTAGTGGATGGACGACCGGATGTAGTGGATAGACAGACGGAGGAAGTGGATGGATGCATGGTTGTACTGAATGGACAGAGGGATGTAGTTGACAGACAGATGGATGTAGTGGATAGATGGACAGATGTACTGAATGGACAGACGGATGTAGTGGATGGACGGACGGATGTAGTGGATGGATGCACGGATGTACTGAATGGACGGACAGATGTAGTGGATGCAGAGACGGATGTAGTGGATGGATGCATGGATGTACTGAATGGACGGACGGATGTAGTGGATGAACGGATGGAGGTACTGGATGGACGGATGGATGTACTGGATGGACGGATGGATGTACTGGATGGACGGATGGACAGACGGTTGGACAGACAAAAGGACAGACGGATGGATGAATTTTTGGCCACTACTGCAAACCCTGCCCTAAACAGTATCATTTTCATTTTAGGCTGTGATAAAGCAGAACTATCAATTTCACATTTTGATGAACTGATAAAACAGATACAGTAAGTGGAGGTAGATCTGAATTTGAGTTAGATGTTGATTATAAGAAGTATAGGGTTGAATATCTGCATTTTAACAAAAAAAATGTATTTAAACAAAAAAAAAAAATCAACTACATCTTGCATTTAGAAAGCCAGTAAAAGGTAGTGCTAATATTTAGTTCACGCTGACACTGGGTCAGGCTTCCCGGATCCGTTTTAACTTGCAGATGAGGCAGACATCTGTGTGTATTTGTTTTATTAATATGTGTACGTGTGTGTGTGTGTATCTGCATGCACGTCTCTGACCCTACAGCTCTCATTTCAAAGCCAGAGCTGTAAAGAGGAAGCTTCTCTTCCCCCTCCGGAGAGACACAGATTAAAATAGGAATGGAGGGAGCCGCTGACAGCCTCTGACTGCACTGCCAGGAGCTTTACTGTGTCACCTGTCTCTTCAGGCTCCAGGCCTGCATTCGGAATTGAAATAATGAACCTGGCAGAGCCTAAGAGCTGCTGGTGGTGCAGCGGCGACCGAGAGTCATTATTAGGTCAGTAGGACTCGCCGAAGGAATGGACCAGAGGCCATACTGTGGCTTTGATATGTGATGGGTGTTTAAAGGTGAAAGCCACTGCACGCTATCTCTCTCTCTCTGAAGCCCCAGAGAAGATTTACCCTCAGCCATTCAAGAAAATGCACTTTAGCATCATGGCTAGTGGTGGTAATTAGACTTCAAGCAGCTCACAAGAGAGTAAGCAGAGAGAGCTGCAACAACTGGGTCATGCAAATGGTTGGAGGTTCATTTCTAGCACCTCTCTGAGAGGTCTGACGTGACTCATTGGATTAAAACGAGCATATAAATGCTGTTATTACGATTAATGGCATTTCAAGAAGCAAATGTCAGAACAGTGCAATCCCTAAAACAATAAACATGAGACTAAATATAAACTGTGCTTTAAGGTGGTGCACATTTGAGAAATTTTGTCAAAATAATTCATAATTTAGGCATAGGTTTGTCAGTGTATGACAATGCAGAGGGCAGAAAAACTCATTGGGGGTGTTTGCTGAGGGGGAGAAAAAACCTAATGCTTACTATTTTTGATAACCCCAATAATATATATCAAACATAAAATATCGGACCTAAATTAAAGTAAATGAAAGAACTTTCATTTAATTAAATGTAAAGTAAAAAACAATAAATAAATCCTGTTTCTAATCATGTTGTTCTTTTAAACTTCTATTCAAGAAATAATGCTGACAAATACTGACCTTTAATCAGGATATATTTCTGAAGGACTATGTGACACTGAAGACAGGAGTGATGCCAGCTATCACATTTTAATTGATATTAAAAACTGTTATTTTATTTAGTCCAATATGGGGCAATCAATTTTTTGTACTAGGAAGTTTAGATGCAACATTCAAACTGTGGGAGTCGAAATGAATCATCCAAGATCTTTATTTGATGAATTCAGATAGAATGATGTCTTTTAATGAGTTGAGGCTTAAATTTAATCTCAAAAGAAAACATTTTTTTTCAAACACCTTCAATTAAAAAGTTTTGTTAAAGAAAATCAAAAAAACAATCTTCATAGACCCCCATATTCATCTTTAGATAACATGTGATAAAAGATAATCTGAGAAAAGGCATCGTGAGTTTTATGGTTTGCTGACAAGGAGCTCTTCTGAAAACACATACTGTAGGTTGAACGCTTGGAAGGAAGATTTACAGTCAGAAATTTTGCATGATGATGGGGAAGAAGCCTGTGCTAAGGCTCATACTATGTCTATAAATTCACGTCTTAAACTTATATAAATGGATAATGCGGACATGTGTAACACCAGTGGAATTAATTAAATATAACAAAAACATACCACATATTTGCACAAAATGTTTGCAAGATAAAGAAACCTTGTTTCACTGTATTTAGCAGTGTTCAAAGATTAAATTATTTTGGGAAGAGATAAGAGTCATAAGTAAAAAGATCTTTTCCAAACAAATCCTCCTCGACCCAATGCTTTTTTTGCTGGGCTTATACCCAGAGTCCTCAAACTATAGTAAAAGCAAACATGTATTTAGACCTCAGCTTGCTTTATGCCAAAAAATGTGTAGCTTTGCTATGGACAAAGACGCAAAGACCAAACACTACTCAATGGACAAGACAGGTGTTGTCAAATCTGAAATTAGAAAAAAATAACTTGCATACTAAAAGCTAAACAGCAAGTATTTGAAAAAATAAGCAGTCATTTCATCAGATATACCGAAGGTGTGAAATTTACAGAGGAAGGAGTTGATGAATAGTTTTTTATGTGGACAATGTAGTTCCAGTCTTACAGTTTTGTACTGATAAACTTCAATTTAAGTAGCTGTACACTCATCAGTATGATAATAATGATCACTTTTGAATAGATTACCCTTAACAAAAAAGGCATTTGTATTTATTTATTTGTTTATTTTTTTGTTTAGCTTGTTTATATATCCTTTTATTTTGTATATATTTTTTAAATGTAGCAGGGTTGTTGTTCTAAACAAACGCATGAAAAATGTATTTTATTCAATGTGTACAAGCTGAAAATTAAAATTAAAATCTATTAGGGCAAAAAAATTGTTATTTTAAATATACAATTGTTTTGTCAATTAAACAAAAGCATGCTAAGCATAAGATACTTTTTATAACGCTTCTTAAAATCTTAGCAAGATATTGTCCACTAGTAGTTCATAACTGTCAGACTTAAAAAAAAAAAAAAAAAGAAAAAGAAATAAATAAATTCCCTAGTGAGCAATAAATCATGCAGAAATAAACTCGCACTTCAAAAAATAAAAAAAATAAAAGAAAATATTCAAGATGTTGGGTCTTTTTTTCCTTAGCGTGAAATCGTCTTTTAGATAAAACCATGATCTTTGAGGACTTATAAAATGCAACTAACAAAAAATACAAAACAAGTTCTTATGATGGTTGTTGACTTTTATTAGGCATCATAGTTTCAGCATGAAATCTTTAGTCAACTACACCTTATTCTGAATTGGAGTATATTGTCATTTTGGGGTCAATTTCCTTTTAACACTGGAACTTGGAACTAGAATGGCCATAGCAGCCGTTCTGACCGTTCATGCGAGACTTTACCAAATTTAACGTCACATCATAATTCAGTTTAAAGTTTCTATAATATTATATTATATTATTATATTATATAAAATGAATAAATAACTTATGTAGTCATAACCTTAAAATACAATCTTATTTCCACCAAGTTTAAATGATGTTTTTGAAAGTTTAAAAGATATGTCAGAAGTAAAGTTATGTTTTTGCTATCAGAAAGTTATACAGAAAGTGCCCTGTGCGAGTAATCAAAATCGACATTCAGAACCTATAATCGATCAAAAATTTTACAGGGTAATTATTTTAATTACTTTTCCTACCGTGTGAGGAGTCACATGACAACTGCTCTTTTAAAAATGGAGGCTGAATTATACTTCTGTGGCCACTGCAGCCTCAAGTAGGACGACAGACCCAGTTTTAAGCCTTACTTTGCACTACATTGATGATGATGATTGGAAACTGCGCCAGAGATGCCTTGAGACAGCATATTTTCCATTATATTAAAATTATTATTTACATTAAAACATTTGTTTACAGAGAATGCAAGAAATGCACTTTTTAAAACATTATTTACAGGGTATGCGAGAGTAATTTTATTTAGAAGAGGTGCTGCTTATTTTCTACTTTTAAAATAAAAAAGAAAAAGTGCAAGTTATTTATTTTTACTTTTTATGAGAAAAAAATCACTGTTGGTTTCAGGCAATGTGTGTTTTAATTTCAGTTGTTTAACTTTGATGTTCAGTTTTATATTATTATTTTAAAATCAAGTAATGCACCCTTCATTTAGAAATCTCTCATTTGTAATAAGTAATCCTAATTACTGCACAAAACTTGTCAGTGAACTACGAGGATAAAAAAATAAATAAATAATATAATTGTTCATTCTTTTTAATAGAGTTAAAATGTTTAATCAATTGAGATTTTGATTTTAGACAGAACGTTTTGTTAGGGGAAAAAACTATGCAACAAAGTCATGTATATTAAAAGGCATATATGACAGTCAATATGACTTCAAAAGAGAAATACTTTGTTTGTGTTTTGTAATTTTAATAAAACAACAATGTTAGAATAAAATAAACACATTTAGGAAAAGTTTGTTTACCCAAAGACTATATAATACGCAAGACATGTCACTCTGTGAATCTTTTTGAATGGGGAAAAGTGTAACAGTCAATATGGCAAATAAAACCCACCTTCTAGTACAGGAGCCAATCATCAATTGCTATAGGCTGCCGACACTCTGGGGGAAGTGCTCGGACCAGACGTGAATTCCTAACATTCCTAACATTAACATTTAGAAATGAAACTACAGAGACAGTTGCTGTTTAATATTATTGGTGATTCCTAATATGAAATTCAATCATAAGCTTGGCCAGCAATTTTGGAGAATTTTATGTTTCCCAATTCAAACAGAATGGGGCATACTGCCCGAGAGTCGTTTGAAAGATGGCCGCCGAGTGAAAGGACTTGATTTAAAGGGACTTTGGTTTACTATAGGTATATGGATTTTATTTAAGCAAAGCTATTAATTACAAAATGGTCAAAATGACTGTCTTGATAGTTCTAGTGTTAACAAGCAACTATATCTGTCTACATAACATATCTTTAAGATTCCTATGTAGACTGTTTTAACTTCGGCCAAAACGCCAAGCAACCACACATCAACATGTTAAAAACAACACTTTAACATAAACATGCGTGCATCTGGCAGTGCATCTGCAGTGACTTACAGTGCATTCAAGGTATGTATACATTTTTACTGCTTGTGTGCGTATGTGCTCTGTGGTGTTGTTGATGCCATAAACTCAGTCAGTTTGACACCTAAAGAAACATTTCCAACAATCTGGAAACCACACAGCAACTCAACAGCAAAGTCCACACCACAGCCTCCCTGAAAAATTGCATTTATTTATTTACCTTCAAATATAAACAGATAAGGTGCAGTCAAATTAGGGTTTTTATGAATCAAACAATTCACTTTTACACCAAGCAGCATGATATGTTAATCAACGCAACAAATCCATGCAAAATATGCTTCCATCCACCAATCAAAACACCAGCTTGATTGCCATTGAAATAACTAGATTTTGCCCATAAGATCTGATGAAAAACAGCAAACCTGATTCCTCCTGTTGAAAAGTATGCCAGCTATCTTGCATTAGCTAATAATATTAGCATATTAGGGTTGTAACGGTATGAATTTTTTACGGTATGATAATCGTCTAAAACAATACCACGGTTTGACGGTTTCGCGGTATACGGTATTAAATAGTAATTCTCATAGCAAAGACCCTGAAAAGAATAAGAACACGTTTTCTGACTGAACAAAGGTTTTATTTCAACAAACCTTTGAAAGAACCATTTTAATGGAACTATAGAAGTCTTTTATAAAAATAAACTAAAAAATCTCCCATTTTAATAAATTAAATTAGAAGGAATAAACAAGCAGGGTCTTTTAAGATTAGACAAAAATAAACTTAAACTGTCCTTCCTTATAAGCAGGATAAATGGGAGACCAAAAGTGCAATACCAAGTTTATGGCTGTAAACATGTATTTAAAGCGTTGTTTTTTTCAGTCTAGGTTGTGATGAAGAAATGTAAGCATGTTGAGATTTTCAGGACTTAATCTTGACCGCTGAGGTGAGAGAATGTGTCCACTTGTACAATGAACAAATAAAAAAATAATAAATAATGTGTCAAAGTCCAAATAAACATGGTGCAAATCCTCAGTAAAAAAATAGATATAAATATTTACTATACTATAAATAGTTACATAACGAAACTAGATTCAATATGGAACATCCTTAGGTTTTATGTGCCAGCATGGATATGGTTGTCTGTGGATATGGATTTGGATATGGTTGTATGCAATGCAGACAAACAGCTGCATCTTCATTTGTGTCTTTTGAAAACAGCAAGAGCAGCAGTTCGTCTTTGCTGTGTCACTGTTTTGTCATGTTTCTGTGCTGCTGTGCATGCAAAAGTACTTAGTATGAGAATTATTTCATGCAAAACTTTTTTTTTTGCGATTTATTTAGCTGCGCAGAAATGTATGCCTATCTCTCATTCCGTGTTGTTCAAAAAGCTCAGTGTTGGTCCACAAACAAAAGTGAAACCTATGCGTATTGGTTGTGATATAGCGAGTTTGAACCAATCTGGGCATGGAGGAGGGACAATGCATCAATGTATCATGTCTGGTTTGTCCGGAGACACAGTGACGAGCGTTTCTTTGTCAAATCAGCGTTGTCAAATTTTGATGACGTAACCGCACTGATTCCGGAGCCTCTGAAAGTCCGCGAATGTTATGTGATACAGCACTGGAAAGCTGAGATTCTCGTCTTTATGCCAATCTTTGAATTGTATGAATCGGATCAGCGGATCAAAAGTTATTAAACATTTAAGAGCAATACTTATTTTTAGCCGCGGGCGGCTGTCTCGGTCTTTAAGGGTTAAAACCGTTGATATGCAATTGTTCATGGTATGATAATCGTGCACGTTCAAATCGTGGTAAACCGTCATACCGGTATATTGTTACAACCCTATAGCATATTATGCAACCATGTGTCTCTTGTAAAGAGTGTGAAATGGCTCTATATGAGGTTCAAGTAAAGCAACACGACTTAAATTTCTGCAGTCAATGACACAGATGAACATTCACAACCACCACCCACCACGACCTCCAACAAACCTCACACAAAAGCCTCTCTGTGCACTTTTCTTTTATGGGAGAGTTATGCTTTGAGTGGCCTAACTCCCATGACCAAACGTCAGGCTTTTCCACCCAGTGTATCCTAGACTGTGCCACATGGTCTTCTCACCTTAACACAACCAGAGAGAGCTTTTTGCTAGCATGGTGGCCAATGACGAAAATAACACCATTCAAGAAGGAGACATAAATCGCCTGAACATTAAATCAAAGCAGGAAAACACACAAAAACATGAAAAAATGGTGTTAAAATTGAGCTGGTGGAGACACAAAACAAAGCAGAAACAATATTGGTTGCAGCCATTTCCTCCTATTCAGAAAATAGAAGTGTATCCGGACGCTGAAGTGATGTTATATAGAGATGCTAGCCAGCATGCACAGACAGGAATGATTTCTAATGGATTATCAGCATAAATATGGCAGTGTGGGCAGTATGGGGGTTAAAATATAGAATCCAAGGTGAATGTCAGAAATATTAAAAGGTCCAGAACCGACAGGGATGTCTTACTCTTTTTCCCTCTGGGTGGTAGAGTAAGCATGAGAGGATACCTCATCCGTATTGATTGCTCTGCAGGCCGTTAGCCTTTCCCGGAAATACTGCAGCTCTGTGTGTGCACTGGGAACTGAGATCGGTACACATGGACTGGAGAATTGAAGCACTGTTCCAAATCAACTCTCAGATTTAGTCTGCTATTAAGGCTGCATGATAAATTGAAATAAAAAAACACACCTCACTTGATCAAAAGCTGCAATAGTCATGCACATTTTGTCAGTGAAGAACACTTCTGTAATCAGAAGTAAATCTCCTCTGAATAACAGATGATTCAAACATGAAGAAGCACAGAAAATGGTTGACTGGATTAAAAATATCCATAATATTATATATTATATAATATTTTTACACGATTTCAGACAGTGTGAAATTGACAGCAAATTTTGATTTAGTTTTAGTCTTAGTCTTTTGACGAAAATGACATTTTAGTCATATTTTAGTCTTCTGCAACATTTTAGTTTTAGTCGACAAAATTTAATAAGATTTTAGTCAACTAAATCTACTCTAGATTTAGTTGACTAAAATATTTTGGTTTAATTTAAGTGTAATTTAATTCAAATAAAGATTTATTCATACAAAATATTCAAACTTTAAATTAAATTAAACAATCTTATTAAAGTATGGAATATATCTTTTTATTGAAGACCAAAAATTAGATATGCATTGCTTAATTATATCATAACTAATTTGTCAAATTACATGTCGGCAACCAATCGACAAGAAAAGTAGCCATCTGAAAATGCAGGAGTGTGCAATTATTTAGCAAGACTTTATTATAATGTGGCAAACTACTAGTCTTTTTGACCAGTCTGTTGACATTAAATTTTTGAAAGGGCTAAAAATAGTCCACTTTGCAATGTCATTCTATAGCAAGCTTTACTGTTGTAGTTGCTGTAACAGTAAAGTAATGACTAGGACCCGGTGGAATCTGTGGACATTTTTTGCTATTACTGCGCAGAATTTTGGTAAAAATCTGCGGATTTATGCGGAATGATTTTGGGAGTATCATAACTAAAACCTTAATATATGAAATAAAAGGTAACACCTTTTTTACTTGTATTTAATGTTTACAATGCAAATCCAATTACATTTACTTTATTTGGTAAACAAAACAAGTCTATCATGTAATATCTCTACTAAAAGACAGAAAATATGATTTTACAAACTATACAGTAAAAAAATCATGTAATATTTTCATATTAGTCAATAATATTACTGAAATTAAATTAAACTGAACAAATATAATTGTAAAACATTTACACAAGTAAATAAATAAAATAGCTTTTAATGTACAATCTAACAGAGTCAATTCAGTGACAGGCTATATACTGTTTCAGTTAAGCAAAAGTGCCTCACACACCAAGATTAATTCAGATTGTATATTTACCAAAATGCATCTCTCAATCACGATCGTCTCATTTTTATAAGTCAACGAAAATGTCAGTATATTCTTTATTATAGTTGACTTTATCATCACTTAATTTTTATTTAGCTTTCATCTAGTTTTTGTGGGTATTAACTTGTTCGTCATGAAAATTATGACTAAAATTCTACAAAAACAGTGATTTCATATCTAACAGCAAAACAGAGCTACGCTGTCATTGTCACTGAATAATTATCTTTGAAATCATTGCCACTCGATTTAATCGTCTGAGGTGATAAACTGGATGTTGCATATCTTCTCAGTGAACTACAGATCTATAGTAAATGTTTCCTCATCTGAAAGCACCTGCTAAAGATTTAATGTTGATTATGAAACAGTTACTGAGCATTTGCACGTCACAGTGGTCTTCGAATAATCGTGAAGATCTATCGCTATATACATCACTAACCTAGTGATACTTCTATATACTAAAACTGTATTTAAAAAAAAACTATAAAATAAAAAGCATATATATTTGATCAAATAAATGTTTTAACAAATTAAGAAAAGCACATAACCATATTAACTGAAGATATTAAAAGGCCATACCAAGCATTTTAAATAGCTTGTGTGTACAGTAAGTCCATGCAAACTAATTTCAATATTTTATATTGAAGTTCCCTTTTATCATTTTTTTATTAATATTGTTTCTTCAAACCAAAATTAGACGGCATGTCTGTCTATCAGTTGTTGTGGTACTTCATTAGTTTCAATGCAGTGCTATGGCCTTTGTGTTACTTTCCAGTGCTATGCCCTTCTTTAAGCACAACTTGGAGTTATATGAAATAGCAACATTTTACAAATTAAGTAAAGTTTATTTATAAACTCATTTCGAGAGGATCATGTGCTTACGATTGCTTTATCGCATTGTACAATTTATGATTCACCAATCAGATGATTCCTAATACACTATAAATACTCTTAAATCCATATAACAGCCATCTTCGTTTTGAAGAATCCCCCCTTACACCCTTACTCCTCCTCCTTTTCTAGATGGTTGGCATGGTAGCCCAGTGGTTAGCACTGTAGCCTCACATCAAGATTGTCACTGGTTCTAGTCCTTACCAAGCCAGCAGACATTTCAGTGAGGTGTTTACATGTTCTCGCTGTGCTCACGTGGGTTTCCTCCGGGTTCCCCAGTTTCCTCCCACTGTCTAAAAACATTTAACTTAAGTTAATAGACTAATCCAAATCGGCAACATAGACATGCTTCTAGTAAGTAATTATCTCTTAAGAGCAATCACTATCTGTTTATTAACTACTACAGCACGGGAGTTTGAGATCTACCTTGCAAACGGGAGGGAGCCCAGGGTTTAAAGATCTTATGAGCTCAGGGCTCTCTTCCGGGACACCATGCCAAACAAGCTTTATAATCAATCGTCAGCTAAGTGTGAACTCTTGAATTACTTTTTAACATGAAAATAATAACATTCAGTGTTATTATCCAATGAAGATGAGAACAAATCCCAAAGAAAGAACGTTTCCACACTAAAGCAGGCCTTAGGCTGGAATCTGTGGAAGACCCATCACATGAACTCCAGCAGACCTGCTTTGAAATTCTATCCCTCATCCAGGAGGAAGGAGAGCAAATCCACGAGCCATCTCTGCTTTCACACCACAGAAGCCATCTTAATCACATTAATACACAGAATGGTATCTGTGCGTGCATGTCTGGGTTTAATCGCAGAGGAGCTGATTAGTTTCTGCGCACCACAGTTGGCGCCACTGGAGGGTCAGAGTGATCTGTTTCAGAACACACACATGGGGAGTATTAAAATATTTCAGCGGAGTCATGGGCATCTCTGAGCCAAATATGACAACAGGAAGGATGGAGCAATGCCACTTTGGTAAAGACCTCTTTAAGAGAATACGCACATCGTTAAAAGAGTCTTGTGCAATGTAGCGTTAATTTACTTTGCGTGTCTTGAGTTGGAGTGCTCATTCACTGACCTTTCCCAATATCATCAATCACTCTCTCCAGCTTTGCTTCCTGTCTAGGGATGCAACGATTAACCGATTTCACTATTAACCACGTTTTAATTTGTCAAGGTTAATTAATCGTAAAGGCTTATCAACACTGTGTTTCTGTATGAAACAAAACAGCTGCAACTAAAATTTGTGGACTATTGTTTGATTTTTTATCATTATTTTGTGCTGTATTAAATGGCTACCGAGCGGCAATAAGTAACACATTAAATTATACAGAGTTTTTATTTTGTGGATCTTGTTGATGGACAACGTCAACCATCACTGCTCAGTATGGCAGGCTAATAAAGATTTTAAAATTAGCACCTTCCTTATAGATAAACTGCATATTTGCAATCTAAACAACTATATTGTCAACTAAAAAAGCCTCAAAGGTACATTATGTTGTCCAACAGCAGCAATATTTGTCAAACTGTAGAGTGTCCTCTGCTTGTTGTTGTATGTGCGCTGAGTAATACACAAGAGTGAGGGGTAAAGAGGCTGATCGAGACTGTTATTTGCAGAATATTGCATGGCTATCAGCCAATTAGATTTAAGAACCAGACAGAACATAATATATCGAGTTCTCATATTGAAAACAACAAAAAGAAGAAATCAATTAACCTTAATAAAAACAATATGGAAGATACACAGCTTTAAGAATGTGAGTTGCAGAACCAGGAGCTCAATGTCCTAATGGAGCCTACAGTGATGTACTAATTCCAACCAGAACATTTATGATCTGCATGTACAGCAGATGAGAGGTGTGCAGAAACACAGATATGAACGAAGTAAACAAAGCCCCTCATTGGCAGTCAAGGCCATGACAACACACAGAGAGGTGGATCCTCAACAACCTGACAATAATATGTCCAAAAAAGCACTGCTTCCGTGCCTGATACACATTCCCTTACTAAAACGCTTTCTGCCCAAACATTTGATTTCTACATTAGAACTTTCTTTTGATCTTTGACCTTTCTGATGTTTTCCAGAGAGCTTTCATACAATGACATTTCTGATTGACAGTACAAGCAAAACCTACATTTTTCTGTCAGTTAACGCAAGCTTTACTAAATATTGGTGTCAATCAGAGCAAATACTTAAAAAAATTTACCACAGTGCTGGATGTGTCAGAGACAAAAACAGCTGGGATGCAATTATGTCTCTCCTTGCATTACGACAGCTGTTCTAGGCATGTCATAACACGATCAAATGATTTTCTGTGCAGTAAGGAGTTCACTCTTACAGTTGAATATATAAAGGATAAGGTTACTCCCAATGCTGTGAAACCTACAGTGATTATTAAAGTAGCAGCTCATAGCAGGGGAAGCTAAAGTTTCAAACTACAGTCAAGCTACTGTTTTTGAAAAAGTGGCTGAAATAAAAATAATTAAAAGTAGCTTGTTGAAAAAGCTACATTGGCTTGATGGTAATACTTCATGGCAGTATGGAGCTTCCTGTCATATAATCTGGCCTATTTGCTGACACTGTCTTTTTTAACAATGGAGAGGGAGGACGCATGTGTTGTATTGTTCCTCACAATAGTACTGACTTGTGCTCATCCTAAATGCTGCAAACTATATAAAAACTGTAAACAAACACAGCCACCACAGTTGGGGAAAAAAGTATGCCACTAACAAAGAAAACAGGTAAATTAATTTTAAAACTGTGCATATGTTGATAAACATATATTATATGAGAAATAAGAAGTCTGTCATTTCATATGCTCTATTGTTTATTTTTTATTGTCACAAAATACATTGTTTATACTAGGGCTGCACGAATCACGATATATTGCAATGTATGAATCTGCAATAGTCACATCGCAAAATCTACAATATTACAGTAAATTGGCATTTTATCAACCAGGAACCACAGAACATGTTATTTTACATTTAATTACTGAATTTCTGTAAATCAATTCTGTTAGACTCAACCAGAAAAGTGCTATTTCTTTCTTTTTTTCTTCTTCATCTGTGCTTTCATTTGTTTATTGCATTTTGCATATTTTTTTTAATAATTTTGTTAATTTTATCCAGATGTGCTCCCTTACAAAATCATTCCAAGCAATGTAAAATCTGAATCATTTCCAAGTATTAATATTCATTCATTCATTTGCTCTTTGGCTTAGTCCCTTTATTAATCAGGGGGCGACACAGCGGAATGAACCGCCAACTTATCTAGCACGTTTTAAGCAGCGAATGCCCTTCCAGCTGCAACCCATCACTGGAAAACATCCATACACTCTCATTCACACACATACACTACGGAAAATTTAGCTTGCCTAATTCACCTATACCACATATTTTTTGGACTTGTGGGGGAAACCGAAGCACCTGGAGGAAAACCACATGAACACGGGGAGAACATGCAAACTCCACACAGAAATGCTTACTGACCCAGCTGGGGCTCGAACCAGCGACCTTTTTGCTGTGAGGCGATTGTGCTACCCACTGCACCATCGTGCTGCTCTACTTAAGTCATACTGTGAAATTATATTCATATTGCAATATTCATCGCAGAAAAATTAAATATCGCAATCAGGGGCACCATTAGGGGGGAAAGTTAGGAGGATTGTAAGGGCCTATGCATTTTGGCCCCCCACCCCGAGATATTACTAGGGGCCCATGACCCTGTGTTGTTGACAGCAAGACAGTCACATGACTTATATTAAATATTTAGCAGTTTATGGTTTCAAAATATTTTAAATGTTAAAAAAATATATACTGTATTCAGTAAAGGCAGTAATCATCACAATACCGTGATATTGTGAAACCGTGATATTTTTATCCAAGGTTATCATACCATCAGAATCTTATATCGGCCCATGCCCAGTGTGTGCCCCTTTGCATTCAAGTTTTCTATATGTATAACCACCTTAGAGGATATTGGGGGTCGAGAGTCACTAGCATTGCTATTTCGGGGGTCGTGGGTTGTAAAGTTTGAGAACCCCTGCTCTAGAATACTATATGTTACAGTTATCTTTATATTTATCATTCTTGATGTGAAGGTGTAAAATAGACACTACCACAACTTCTACACTACTCATTCACCTTGAACCAGCTGACAGTGCTCACAGACATCGAGCTACCAAAATAAACAAACAATTAATCAATAAACAGTGCTATAAGAAGAGCATAAACCTTCATCCTGATCTCCATCCTCTCATTCTTCCCCCGCTTCACCACGCAGGGAACAGAGCAGAGCGCTTGGCAGACTGGGAAGCAACAATATTGGATAAGTGAAACAAAAAGCAAATGTGGTTAGATTTTCCAAGCGCTGATTTTAATGTTATGTCAACCAGCCAGGAAGTTTCGTCTATTCATACAGTGTATTTTTTTTACGATCTGGCTTTCTGGTAAGCCTTAAATTTAATAGCTGCGAGATTAGCACATTATATGAATGCTCAATAAAGCCAGTAACAAACCAGGTTGCATGGTTACATTCAGGTAGAACTACATACAGGTCAAGACAGAACAACTTGTGATGCTCGGATTGCACTGACAAGGCTGTGCAGAGATTTGCTAGAGCTCAGATTTGGCAACGCAGATAACTGTGCAGCGATGGTGCAGTCAGAGACACGTCTGCCACTATTTGAGCTGACAGAGTGACAGCACAGGCCGTGTGATAGTTGATGCTCTATCATGCAAACTCTGCTCGCATTGTCACTCACTTCCCGAACACACTTGGCTGCCTCACGAGAGTAGGTCAGGACTGATAAAGAGGCATTAACAGCGGGAGGCTAGCATGTCGCTACTTTACTCATACTGAATACAAATAACACAGTAACTCTTGCTAACATAAAAAAAGATACTAATAATCACACATTCCCTACTTGTTGTATTAGGCAAGGCAAGTTTATTTGAACAGCACATTTCATGCACAATGATAATTCAAAGTGCTTCACACATAAACAGGAATAAAAGAGACAAGTATAAGAAAATAAAAACAAATAATAAAAATGATTTAAAAACAGAAAAAAAATTAAAATGTGTTAAAACAGGTTTTAGAATGATATCAAAGAATGATAAAGAAAAGAAAGAGAATAGTGTGATCTGTCAGATGTAGCACAGTGCTCATTCAGTAAAGGGGCAGCTAAACAGATGTGTTTTAGACTTCGATTTGAATGTGCCTAGTGTTGGAGCACATCTGATCATTTCTGATTTACCCTGCTTTGACGGAACTCTTGGAATTTCTAATTTACTTGAGTGGTCTGTTAGGTTTGTATTCAGTGAGCATGTCTGTAATGTATTGAGGTTTTAGGCCATTTAGTGATTTATAGACAAGTTGTAATACTTTAAAATCTAACCTGAATGTAACTGGGAGCCAGTGTAAAGACCTGAGGACGGGTGTGATGTGCTCTAATTTTCTAGTTCTGGTCAGAATCCTGGCAGAAGTGTTCTGAATGAGCTGCAACTGTCTGACTGTCTTTTTTGAGAAGGTCAGTGAGAAGGCCAATACAGTAATCCATCCTGCTGCTGATAAAAGCATGAACAAGTTTCTCCAAGTCTTCATTGGAAACTCTTGCAATGTATTTGAGATGATAGTATTTAGTTAATTTAGTTCCTGCTTTGACATGACTACTGAAATTCAGATCTGACTCCAGAATCACACCTAGGTTCTTGGCCTTATCTTTTGTTGTTTGACCTGAATTATTAACTAATTATTTATAATTAGCTCTCAATCTAATATTGCTATTCTAATTATTATGCAACATATACTCCTGAAATGGTTCATGTAAACACAATTCTGTGTATATATATATTTTATACTTTATTGTGAATAAATAGTTAAAGGTTGGTTAAAGTATTCACCTTCTGATAAAGTGTAGCTTTATGGCTTAGTGCAAGCAGGATAAAAATTAATTTTGAGGAAAATAGCCTTTAAAATATAATTGTTATTGTAAATAAAACGTCAATAAATGAAAAAGCAACAATGACAGGTTTATCTTGGATTTTTTCTTTTCATTAAACTTTAAAAAAGAGCACTTTAACAAAAGTCAAAAAATGAATATCCCAAAACTGTCAAGTGATATATTAAGGCTGCATTAAGCATTGATATCGTAATGTGCAAATCTCCAATAATCACATTGCAGGATGACAAGCAATTTTAGGTGAATTCAAACCATTTGGGCACAATAAATTATACAGTTTGCCACTTAGGCAAAGATTACATTTGTTTAATAAGTAATTAGCTCTACCTTTATGTACGGCCTCTTCTTGTGTAATTGCTGAACATCTCCTCAATTTGTGTTGCTCTGGACAAAAATGTCTGCTAAATGCAAATGTATTGATTTACACAATAATGACTATGGAATATTATTTTACATTTGATTATTGAATTAAAGTACCTTAATACTATTACGCTCCACCAATGAACAATTTATTTCATTTTTATCATTGTTCTAATGTTTTCATCTTTGCTTTAATTTATTTTATTATATGTACACATTTTTTTGCAGATGCGCTCCTGTAAACAGTTGTCCTTTTCAATTTAAGGATAGATTAGTTGTTTCCAAATAGAGACATCTTGTGAAATTATATTCATATTGCAATATATAGTGCTTCCCAGTGATGGGTTCCAGCTGGAAGGGCATCCGCATGGTTAAAACATATGCTGGATAAGCTGTGGTGACCCCACATTAATAAAGGGATTAAGCCAAAAAGAAACTGACTGAATCATTGAATGAATGAATGAATGAATGAATGAATGAATGAATGAATGAATGAATGAATGAATGAATGAATGAATGAATATTGCATTAAAAATATATATTGCAATGCGTTTTTTTTTAAATATACACAATACTTTATTAAGCAGATACATTTAACTATTCCGAAGTGACAGCAAAAACATTGTTGTATTAAGTTAACAAATTCAAATAAATGTTATTTTAAACTTTATATTCACAGGAAACTGAAAATACTGACATATGAGGAAGCGGGACTGTTTTAAACAGTGATTACAGCAATACATGTTAATTGAGCAGCAAATGACATATTATCATAATACAACAGCCGTTAAGGATAACATGACACTAAAGACAGGAGAAACTATATCATGGTTTCTGCTACATTCATTTTTCCATGGTGGGGCGCCACACCAAAATTGATCCCGCCACAGCTACATTACAGCTTTTAATTCAAAACATTCAATCATGTTTTTTTAATAGCGAATTATAATTACACCAAATTTATTAAAAGGCAAGGGAATTATAGCAGCACAATCTTTTCTGTAACTGTAGTAGTGCTGTGCGTCATTGGTTTAATCCTTTAAGGTTACGTGCTGACTTACTGGCTGACTGACAGGTGCGTGATGCTTGAGGCCAGCAAATATGACTAATAGCCATTTCACTCTACTTCAGGACGCATTAATCGGGACGCTCTGTAGGTCTATTGGAGACATTTATAAATAATCCTAGCAAATCTAATAAATGTTGGAGACATACTTGTTACATAAACGCACTAAATCGCACTTTAGCAGAGTTTATTTGAGAGTGCACAAGAAGATCTGCGCTTGAGCAGCACAAATGTGAGGGGGCGTGCAAGACATTTTGTTCACGAGCAGAAGAAATCGGCGCGCAAGCAAAGAGATTCGCATGCTCAAAGGCTATTACATAAATGCGATCTCAACTAGTAATACTGCGATCATACATTTGTCATTGAAATAACGCCACAGGTAGTTGGTAGATCTGTGTAAAAAAGGCCTACCACCACAGCTGGAAAAATCCTAGAGGAAACACTGGATATTGAATATTCAGCTTGACCTTCACAGGAATAAATTGCATTTAATATACAATAAAATAAAAGTCATTTAAAATTGTAATATTTTAACATATTTTGTGTTTTTGGTCAAATAAATGTACAACAGCCTTCTCTAATGCCTTTGCAAAGTCATGCAATTAATGCCACTGTTTAGTTTCTCAAACAAAAGGATTACACCGGGTGATGAACAATGTGTCATTTTATCCTATCATATTGCAGCTTTCTAAACAGTACTTCATCTTTTACTGAAATTAAATCTGCACACTGCTGAAGGAGGAGGAGAGCTGATTGGCTGAAACACAGTCTATTTACATAGGGTGAGGCATTGTTCTACCTATTCACCAAAACAAAAGAAGCTCACAGCAACTGATCGAATCAACAAAACATAACTACATTCAAACTACTGATGTATTAGCAAATACATAATACGCCACCTTTTCATCAGCAGACTGACAACCGCTGACAACTCCAGCACACGGTTTAATCTACAGCCCTGAAACACAACGACCAACCCAACAACCAACAATCCTGTCAGCACTCAGTAAGCCCTACAGGCAAATATACCTCACCACAGACACGTTTAAAGTGCTTTCAATCAGCAATAAACAGACATCACAAAGACATATTAAAATAAGTACTTGATTCTGATTGGTGAACTTGCTTTCAAATTATTAAGGTTTGACCAATATTGCGAATACATCTTTAGTAGGGATGCACAATATTGGAAAAATATGACACTGCAATATTTTGTTTTGCTGAAATACATATATAATTTTACCAGATGATCTGAATAGCTGTATTTGGAAAGATTTCAGTCATTTAGATCTACTGGGATAATCAAGTATTTTTATTATAGCCCTTGTTAACACTGCCAATTAAATGTGACCCAATTCAGAGTTTTTGCTCATATGTGACACAGATCGGATCAGTTCTATGACTGTTTAAACACGAAAAAAAATGCATGCACTCGGAAATTCAGATATTGGTTTCAGGCTTTCTTCATATGTGAAAATAAATCAGATATAAATCGGATAAGTGACAATGCGACTATCATATAAACGGGCTCATCAGATTCATTGAAGAATTCCGTTTTGTACATCATTAAACTTGTGACAATGTGGTACTTCTCTGCGGTTTAATGACGTAGAAGGAAGAGCGTGTGGAAACGCTGAAACGGTAAACAACAACAACGCAGGACACAAGGAGAAGGAAAATGGTCAGTCGCCACAATTTGCTCCCACCAGACCTGAGACCTCTCTCTTACCCACAAATTCCTCTGAATGGTGGAATACACCATATACAGTATAAACCAAAGGTGCAAGCTCCAATGATGGCCCTTTTCCTCCTCCTCTGCTTCAAAATCATTTTAAAATTGTGCAAACTTCGCATATTTTGCAGAGCTAAGAGCAAGACAATTTCTTCCATCCTGGCTAGTGTGATGCAGATGCTTCAACCCACCTTTACGCTTGCGCAACTTTGTAAATTGTATGGCAAGTGTAAACACATGAATTGGATATGGGTCACAATTAAAAGAATGTGTAAACGGACAGGCAAAAAATTCAGATATAGGCAACAAATCGAAATTGAGCATCAAGACAGTGTAAATGGAGCCTAAATGATGGGCAGAACTATGTCATTAACTTCGAGATAAATCATAAACTAAGTTAGACAATCTGAAACTAAATGGCTGCATTTGGCAAACCTTGTTGCAGACAGTGTGACTACATTTTATTAGAGATTATGCTAGCAGCCTCTAGCAAGAACCAGATCTGTTGTATGTCCTAAATTGTTTACAGGGCCATTTAAATGCTAACCTCAGTAACCAAAAATATGTTTGTTTGATATTATGATATTGTATAATATAATAATAAGTTGTGCCACTTTGAATTTTCAACACTAGAATATGAAGATCATGCAATATTGTTATTGAGTGTTGCGATAATGCTATTATTTAATGATTTAACAAATTCCGAGTTGCATGATTTTAGCGCCAACTTTGACTCGCCGACAGGTTTCGAGAAATCACCGACAAATGCCTGAAATGACAGGCAAATTGGTGCTCGTGCATATGAGTGACAATCACGCAGTATGAACTATCAAAGACGCAATCTGAGAGAATTGCCGATGAGTTGTCGATGCCTGTGGGATATTTGACTTGCTAAATATCTGGAGCTGTCTGCGATTCAAATCATGCCGTGTGAAATTACAGCCAATGAGAGAGAAGCATTCACTTGTGTGTGTGTGTACCTGGAGGGAGGCTGGGGGAGAAGTTAAAATAGCTCATTTTCAGTTTATTTGGACCAAAGCAATGAAGGAGAAACTAATGGAGGTTTGACAGGAGCACCCGAGTCTGTTTGACACTTCATAGAGAAAGTTAAAAAAAGAAAGTTGAATTTGCTAATTCCCTTTAAACCCAGGTTAGGAAATAAGTACATTTTCTAACCAATTAAAGGCTTCTTTCTCGTTATGTAGTTAATAACAAAAGATATACTATGTGTTTTTGGTTGTGAAACGTAGTTTAGACAAAGTTGTCGGCGATTCCATCTATTGTAAAGTCATGCAATGTGAAAGACCCTGTCGCCAATCCATCCTGCAAGACAAAGCAGCGACAAAACACTAGCTCAGAAAGTCATGCAGTGTGAAAACATCTGTGACACGACTACTTAGAAAATCATGCAGTCTGAATAATTAGCAAAATGCTATTTTATCAGCAATGTAGCATCTAAAAAACGCATGGAAAGCATGATGCGTCGCTTCCTTTCTTTGTTTGCATGGCAGCATTATTAAGAGCATCTGGAGCCGAAAACACTTCCCAAAAGACATTAGAATTTCATCTGCATCTATTTTTGTTAGTCTGTTTCTCCTTATCCCAAGATCTCCATAATCCTGGAACCACTTCGTTTCCAGAGCAGATGCTGTGGTGTTTATGGAGGAGTGGAGAGCGAGCGACTGATTCCTGAAAGACTCCAGTAAGAGAAGAGTCTCCACATTGATCCTGTGTGCTCTCCCGAACACCCGCCTACTTAGATCTGTATCTTCTCCACGATGGACGTCCAGAGTACTCCAGCCTCCAGCGCCTAGACTGCAGGTATGCACAAGAAGTTTGGCCAGAGGAGAAAAAGTCGTTCCCAACTAAGCCTGGTTTCTCTCAAGGGTTTCTTTTCCTTCACTTTTGTCAATTGGTGAAGTTTGTTCCTCGCAACTGGCTTGATTGGTTTGGGACTTGTGGAGCTGCATATTGATGGATTTGCTCTTCAGTGTTTGGACTTTCAGCTGTGCAATTTAAACTACACTGAACTGAACTAAACTGAACTTCAACTCTGTAAACTGGACTGAGGAAGATTCAATTTACTAGAACTTCTGTTAAGCTACTTTGATGCAATCTACATTGTAAAAGCGCTATAGAAATAAGGTTTAATTTGAATTAATTAAACCTACATTTGAAATAACGAATTTGAGCTTGCAAAAGATGCGATATGCGAACTATCCCCACGGCTTTCTTCTTCGCATGAGATTGAAATCAATCACTACTTACTTTCTGGCATACATCATGCCTACCAAGTAAGGGTGCTATTGGAAACGGTTCAGGGTTACTATATTGAAAGATACAGAGCCATCATTGTGTCTTTTATCACTCAGCAGTCTCTTTGTTCACACATTACAAATGACGCATAACTCAATCAATATGAGGTTTATGTATGTATTTGGTAGGTGGCCATGTATTAACCAGGATAATGTACAGTCAGCAAGTCATTACCACAACATAAACTCTTCAGGGTGTTAGAAAAGTCTTCTCCTGATTACTCCATCTGGTTTGTTTTGTAATGAGCAGATGACTGTGCATTTTCTCTTAATACGGTACCTCATAATACGAATCACATGTATTGCATTTCTGAAACACTCCTCTAAGGAATGCAAGGGTAGAGAATCTTCTGTCAGTTATGCTCAAAAGGAGGACAAACAGCACATGTTGAGGGCGTCGCTTCACACTCTGCTGATGGCAGTCCTTGAGCAGAACTGATAGAGCACTGGTTATTCATTCCTTCTATCCCTTTAGCCTGCGTCCTGTGGGAAACAGCCAGGACTCTCAGAGGGACGCGGAGGCGAAGGCTGCCAAGGTCAACTGTGTCCATAAAATCTTGGCAGCAGTATAATGTGACACTTAATCTCATTGACTGTCGGTGGCTAAAGGAGCTCAGATGAAGACTGCGGACATTCAAAAAAAACACTCCACTATTTGTGGTCTTAATGGATTAGTTTGCTCAAAACCAAAAATCTGTCATCGTTTACTTGCCCTCATGTCACCAAGTCATGCGCGTTTGCAACAACATGAGGGCGAGTTATGCAAGTGTACATTCAATTCTGGGTGAACTACTATTTTTAATATTTGATGACAAATTTCAACAAAGATTTGCCGACAAAACGGTCCAAAGTCTATTAATGTCCACTGTGTAGCACAAACTGATCATGCAAGTCAAAGTTCAAAAAGAACCATTCAGTAAGGAATTGGAATGAGTGATAGTGATGTTTGGATGTTTGGATCATTTTACTGACTAGAACCACTGAGTCTCGTTCGGCAAGGTGAACAAATCTTTTTCGAGTCATTTCGGACAATATTGATAAAATGTTATGAGTTGTTTCCAAACACATGTACAACTAGCTCAAAGGCTGATCAAATTACAAGCAAATCAAAACTAAATTCTATAAGAATCATCATGTATTGTTTATCTGGTCTTTTGTCTATGATTATGTCAGCTCACCTATTCTGACAGGTCTTCAAATTTGAGTGGTTTGTTCATGTCACACAGATAGTCCCAAATAAGCTTAAGCAAAGTCTGAGCTGAAAAGACCCATGATTAGTTCACCTTTTGAGTCGTCTGGTTTTTAGGTTATTCGTTCATCAAGTGACAGCATGTAAAGAGATTTGACTCAAAACGAGTACTCGAGAGATAAACAGATAAAATCTTTTTCGCCTCTGACTGCATATGATTGGCTTCTGTCTTTCACGTGATGAATGATTGACTGAAACCCGATAGAAGACTTGAATAAGGAACTAATCTTCTACTCCACCTGCACAAATGTGTGCATACAGGAATAACCGAATCTCTACCTGAGAGGACTCATCATTCTCGAGTCATACAAAAGATTAATTCAATATGAACAAATTGTTCAAGAATGACCCATCACTAAAAAGTGATGAATTCATATCATCCTCACACAGAATACCCAATGAAAAATTAATAAACAATGAATGCAACTAAGTACAACTGCGTTCAAATCATACTAGTGTTAACAGCCACTGGTACCGACCAACCTCTTCATGCAGACTCAGCTTTGCTTCATAGGTGCACATGTTCATAAAACAGCGCTCACTTTATCCAAGCAAACCAAATCTAAGTAAATTATTGGGGCATTAGTGGGGCCTTTTCATTCCTATGCTTTATGAACTCTATTGCCAGATCTGAATAAAATGTTTAACTTAATAAAACAATTTATATGGTCATTTACCAAGGCTAGAGGTCTCCAAAAAAAAAATTGCTCTTTAAAAAAAGATGTGACATTTCACATTGTCTGATGGAGTCCTCGCTTCTGACACAACAGTTTGTGATGTGACATGGAATGACAAAAAAACATTTGGGAGTGAGCAATTTTCTGTGCCATTAGTCTCTATACAAACTGAACTGCAAAAACGATGTTTGTTCTAAAACAGGTTTTCTGAATCAACCATTGGTCAACTGGTGGCACCCCCAAACTCGTACCACTGGTTGAGCCAATGTCATTGTTTTAATTATAAGGCATAACAGACAATGTAGAACCAAAATACAATTTTCAGGAAAAATCTGAGGAAATTTGAAGGAAACCGTTTGCAACAAACCATTTAAGTTTAAAAACTAATAAATTATTATTTTTTATTTATTTAAATAATAAATGAAGAGAACTCAAACCAAGAGTACTGTAAAACCCAAAAGTTAAGGCAACTCAAATCACTTAAGGAAACCAATTGCAGGAAACATTTGAGTTAAAAATACTAATCTACATGAGTACTATGAACTTACTCCATTTAAGTTGAAGTAATGAGGTATTTAATTAATTCACACCCTTCAACGAGAGTTCAAAACTCTTTTCAAATGAGTAGAAATAACTTTTAGTAAATTTTGAGTCAACTACACTCAACTCAAGTTGACTGTTGGGGTTTACAGTGTACATGTGAACACATTTTATACCACTGGAATACATATGCTTTATATTTAAAGTATGATTAAAATGAATTGATTTTTTTAAAAACGATATACATCTCAAAATGAACAGTCATCCAAGACAAGGCAAGTTTATTTGTATAGCACATTTCATACACAAAGGTAATTCAAAATGCTCTACATAACCAGGAATAAAAGAAATATGTATAAATAAATAAAAACAACAAATAATAAAAATGATTAAACACAGATTAAAATGTGTTTAACAGGTTTTAATAGAATGAAAAAGAATAGAAAGACATAATATGCAATCCAATCAACAACCAACAGACAGAAGCATATCTCTCCACCCTATATTTCCTCCTTCATAATTAGTTTCACTGGAATTATACATTACAACATGGAAACAAAAAGCTCTGCCGCTACATCCATTTCATCACATCTTTTGGTCAATCTAAATAATTCATGCAATGCTATGGCAAATTGAGTGCATGAAAGCAATAAATGTTCTTTTCCAACAGTTTGCCTTTTACACACACACACACACAGATGAACCCATGATACTGCATGGAAGCAGCTGCCAATGTTTCTAAAACAACTCTGGAAGAATGGCTGTAAACACTTTTAATCTTTCAGCCAACATAGGCAGGTTGCATTGCAGTGCTGTTAGAAGGGAAACCAATGTGAGGGGATAAATCTACAATTGTAGTAAGAGAAAGGATTCTTACACTTTACCAAAGTAAAGTTTTCAGGCACATATTGAAAGATTTTAAGTACAAGTGTGGGAAATTACATCTTTACATACAGTATATAAACATGTACTTATACAATGGGGAAAATAAGTATTGAACATGTCATGTTTTTTCCTGGCATTAACATTTCTAAAGGAGCTGTTGACATGGAATTGAACCCGTTTTTGGTTACAAAACAATGCAAACATAAAAAGAAAAAAAAAAATCTGAAACGTTACTTATGTGTAATAAAAATAGAATGACACGAGAAAGTCCTGAACTACTGAAATGCATAAAAGGCTTTTTTTGGCGATAACAGCTTAAAGACGCCTCTCAAATGGAAAATAAAGTCACATTAACTGCTCAGGTGTGAGTTTTTCACAGACTTTAACAAAGTGTAAATCTTGATGGTTCTGTTTGTCCTGTCTATTAAATCTGATCTGTATTTTGTATTTTTTATTGGATTCAAGTCAGGTGATTGGCTGGGCCATTCAACAGCATATGAGAATTTCCTTGGCTGAGTTTGGCTCATTGTCTTGCTGTAATGTCCATCTGGTTTCATCTTCATTATCCTGGTAATGTACAGTAGATGATGGACTGAAGAAGCTAATATTAATTTACAATGAGGAAGGGCAGAGGGTTGCTGAAGAAATAGAGAGGCTTCAGCTGCTGTCTGGTCTTTCACTGCCTTTCTACACCTCCTTTTCTTCATGTGTTCAATATTTTTCCCCTGCGTCATTCCACTTGATTATGCATAACTAAGTTTGGAAACTAATTAGATTTATTTTCTTTGCATACATGGATTTTTTTGGTTGTTACTAACATCGAGGGGAAATTTCAAGTCAACAGCACCTTAGGAAATATTTTTTTCTGAGAAAAATGGTGACGTATTCTATAACACATACTACTACATATATCAGTTGTGATTTGGGTTAGTAATCTACAGTAACATTTTAGTTATATAAGTATTCTAAGGATAAATGTTGATGGCAACATTGAATTTCTGTCAGTTACTCTCCTAAATGTAATTCACTCAGATTTTACATGTCATCTTTTTTCTTAAGTTAATATTTATTATAATATCATGCATTGTTCACTATTGATATTTTTCCACTGGATAACATAAAAGGGAACATATAAAAAGACAGGTATATCACTCAAAAAATTAATTTACTGTTTGCTCAATCTAAAATAAGTTAAAAATGAGCTGAAACAACACAATTCTTGAAATTTTGGTAGGACAACTTAATTGTTTTATGTTTGATCCACTTAAATTTGTTGCAAGTTAATTAATTTACAGCGACAGCACTACCTACTGCGCCACTGCTTCACCTATATAACTGAATTAAAAAAGTAAATTATAATCACCCATTTAGTGACAAAGCATTTAGAAAGCAACTTTATTCCAAAATATAAGCACTTATTTAAAACTATAAAAAACACTTAGGATTTCCAGCACACGTATAAACCCTGAAGACAGTTCGCATTGAGATAAATGTAATACAAAACCAACACGCCTAAATAAAAGACAGATAACAATAAAGAACTCAACAAGGCAAGCCATGTGTACAAACACTGACATGAGTCACCTCGTTCCACCTTTACATGTTTGCAGTGTTATTGAGAAAGGGGGGGGGGGTTATGACGAATCATTGCGATGACAAATCAGGCTCCAGGATTGTAATACCCAAGAAAGAAAACATCTGCATGTTTGAGTCTGATGAGTGGCATTCATGAGCGAGTCTATAACCTGATGACAGATCCCACACACCTGACAATGCATTTGAGCTTCCACACAGCAGATGTTCCCTAAATGCTGATTAAAGTTGGCACGGAATACTCCCTCACTTACGAAACATTAGCAATATTGTACATACGTGTACTCTAAGATTGATGCACAAGCTTGACCTGCCCCAACAAAGGACGTCCTTTCGTCCGAGACTAGTGGGATGCTATTAATTTAAATCCTTTCACTCCCTTTCATCCTAGCTGCCCATTTCCTATTCGTGCAAAGAGCCACACAGTCATCTCCAGTAGACAAAGACCCACACAGTCATCATCAGTAGACATATGCCAATTAGGGCTGGGCGGTATGACCAAAATTTTATTTCATGGTATGAGAAATTTTATTTCAAGGTAACAATATATTTTACAGAATAGTTTTCTTAAAGGGTAGTTATTCCAAAACATTTACAAAAAGGTTTTTATATAATAAACAAGCATGAATATAAACACAAAAAGGACTTATTCTATTTGATTATTTTGTACCTTATTTTTAATCATATAAATATAGTAAACAAAATATAACTAGATGAGCAACACATTCATTGTGTCACGTTTAATAGTTTTATGTGGACAGACTTTATATATTTTTATTTATTATATAAATTTATCAAGTAACATCTTACAGATATGAAATATGTCCCATGTAAGTATAACAAAAAATAATAAAACAATAATAACAATAATAAAACTTCCTTATTAAAATATAAACATGAAAAAAATCTAAATGTTTTTCCTTAAAAAATGTCAACAATTACAATTCTTGTTTAAATACTGAAATAAGTGATCACTTCTTGTTAAAAATATATAGCAATTGGCACAACTATTTACATTTCACAATATACAAAGACTAAAAAATGTGTTAATGCTACACATTTCATTCCACAGTAATGATATATACCATCACACCACCCAGGCCTACTGAAAATAATCAATAATTCAAAATAATGTGATAGTGAACATGCACAGTATTGATACAGAGTGGGCACTTTGAAGTACAACGAATCATAATTTATTAATTATTTAACATTTTAGAGTGCCTTTGAAGGATATTCAGACTGTTGTATCGGCAGTGGTGTTCAACAGCAACCAATCTGAAAACTTAATAGGCAATTTATTATAAAACATGAATATTTTCACATGTTAATCTGGCCTTCGAGATTGAAGATTCTGTAAATGTTTACTTTTGTTCGTTATCTCTGTATGGTTCCTTTTGTTAACATCAGCTAATTTAACTAAAAATCAATAAAAAAATTATGTATTTGTTAACATGAGGTAATTTAAATAAAATCAGTGTAATGACAACCGCAAAAGCATTTATTAATCTTAAGGCTCCTACAAACTGAAACGCTTTTCGTTTGCGTTTATCGTCAGCGATTTTCAAGATGTTTTTCCGGATTTAAACTCAAGGGATTTTTCATTGCCGTCGAGCAGAAGAGTTTTGCGAGTTAGTGTGCACGATCACATTGACGCCCTTTATTTAGTCACGACTCGTTAAACGTCGACGGAAAACACAGGCAAAAAACATCTTAGTGTGCACAGGCCTTTAGATTCTGTTAATTTCTTAGTTAATGCTTAATCATGCTTTAAAAACAAAAGTTGTCATTGATTTATTAAACTGAGTTAATAAATAATTAATTCAGTTTCTTATTTTAAGTGAATATAATTTTTATTAACTTTAACCAATAACCATAATTATATGGCTATTTCTCACAGTTAATTTTAATCCATTAAGAGGCGTTTACTAATGAGACTTCATTGTAAAGTGATCCATGTTTTACTTTGTTTAAAAAAGCAATAATTTGCAATAAACCAATTTATTTTGGTTACTATTATAGCAGTTTAAGTTTTTTCAGCTTAGGTCATTATTACGATAATTCCATATATTGTGATATAATTGTCAACAATTAATCACAACAAGAAACATTTTGAAACCGGCAGAAGCCTACACTGAAAAAAAATATCTTTGCAAAATGGTTGCAAACAATTTATATGGGCTTAATTAAAACATTAGTAGCAAAAGATTCAAAGTAAATCGGCACACTGCCACTTAAGCTCTCAAAAAAAAATTTTAATGTCAATATCACAATATCACAAAGTTTCGACCGTTATGGTCTTCATCAGGTAAAGCATTGCAAATAGAAGTACTCCAGAAATAGTCAAACAGTTCTACACAGCACCTGCAGTCAATTATCACAATCAGCTAATGAGCCGGTAAACAGGAACATTTGCATACAATAATATACATCTAACAATATGAAAAACATACATACCATTACAAACAGACATTTAAAATACAAATACAAATTCTCACTTTAGACTTCCTCGGAGACAGTATTCTATAGGCTAAATAGATATAGCGCATCACACCTGCACAAAATCACATCAATCAAACACAAGGCCAGTAGACCTAGGGGCAAAAAACATTATGTACATAGTATACAACAATTCATTCATTCATTTTCTTGTCAGCTTAGTCCCTTTATTAATCCGGGGTCGCCACAACAGAATGAACCACCAACTTATCCAGCAAGTCTCTAAACAGCGGATGCCCTTCCAGCCGCAACCCATCTCTGGGAAAAGTATACAACAATATAGAATGCAAATACACTTACAAAAAGGATTTTAAATCAAAATCCAAATTCAAACCTCTCGGAGATAAAGTGTTTAGTGTGTAAATGGCTTCCCTCTGTAATAAAAGTCTGTCAATATCGCCACCCCTTCTCGGCACCTTCACTTGTTCAATGCCAATATATCGCAACGTCGCAAGGTTATGTTTCAATGCATTAAAATGAACGGCGATAAGATTTCGTTGATCGTTTAATCGTATATTACTTCTGTGTTCAGCAATTTGTGTTTTTAAACACCGTCTTGTTTTACCTATATAGGCTAAACCACAAGGACATTTAATCATATAGATCACATTTTTTGTGTTGCATGAAATCACACCTTTAATCTTTAATTGCTTACCTGAATGGGGATGACTAAAAAACTGACATTTGGTTGTAAAATTACACTGTGCGCATTGACCACATCTATAGTTATACCTTCAGGGACTGAGAAAGGATTATCCGACCGATCGGAACCTTGATCTGCTCTCACTATCATTTGTCGCACATTAGGAGCTTGTTTGAAAACAATTCGTGGAGGATCTTTACAACAGTGTCTAATGGCTTAATTTAAACAGGCAAATTAAATGTAGTAATGTTCAACTTAATTTGTTTGTTTAAATTCAGCTAAAAATATTTTTTTTGAAGTCACTTAACGTCATTTATTTATTTCACTTTCTTTCCTTTGCAAAGTTGCTTTATTAATCAGGGGTCAACACAGCAGATTAAACCGCCAACTTTTCCAGCATATGTTTTTACCCAGCAGATGCCCGTCAGCTGCAACCCATCACTGGGAAACACCCATAGACTTTCATTCACATACTGTACATACATTACAGACAATTTAGCTTACCCAATTCACCACTAGCACATGTAACATGGGGAGAACATGCAAACTCCAGACAGTAATGCCAACTGACCCAGCCAAGGCTCGAACTAGTGACCTTTTTGCTGTGAGGCAACAGCGCTAGTAACCACTAAACCGCCCTGACCACTTAACTTTATAAAATTAAATAAATGCAATGAATAATTTTTTTCAGTGTAGTCTCCAGTTTCAGCACGTCGAGAGACAGGGGGCGCCGTGTGAGCCATCATATATTTTATCTGCCCATACCTCAAAGGTCAGCACCACAGAGAAGCTGCTGGATCTTTATCATGCACTCAGTTACAATCACTTAGAACAAAGGATCTGTCAATGAGGAAAAAGATCCAGGCTGCTGGACTCTGCATCTGGACTCAAGGGTCCACACACAGCCAGCATCCACCCTACTTTCACAATGCCCTGACGTCATTCTGCTATAGTAGGCCAGCTCTAGAAAGAGGCATCCGGTGGGGATGGACACTGGCCTACTGCTGCACATATGCGAGCGAATGGTAATAAAAATGAACTCTCATACTAATTCACACACATTCTAGAGGAAAGGTCTTGCAGAAATAGCAACATTGAAAAAAAAAACATCTCATTGTTATGCTTACATAAAAAGCTAAACTATTTCATTGTTTTGCATCGCTTCTCAACACATTCTCTACTGTTCCTCCCACTGGATTAGACTGAAGCAACAGCACTCTGAGCTGAAGTATAAATCTCAAGTTTAGTGCATTACCAGCAGCAGCAGAGAGCACAGTAAAGCTTCCAATTTCTGAGGCAAAGAGCTGGCTTGAACATTTCCTGTATGCCAATGATACATTTAGGTTCATTTAAGTTCTTCCCGTCCTCTTGCCTCTATGCATATACTGATATCATTAAAGATGCATTCATTAGAGCATAAGCCTGTTCTTCTATCTACTGTTAATGTAGCATAAAAGCCATACAAAAAGATCTGCACTGTGATTTGATCACGATCCAATATATATATATAAGCAATATCACACTCGTAGCAGTGTGCTATGGCTGTATATCAGCACTAGTGGGAGGCGTGGGTTGATATGATTTTGCTCACATTTTAAGATTATAAAGCTGAATGTGACATGAAATGCCATCCGTCTACAGAGATTTCTCACCAGACTGCTGTTGTGTTTGCGATAGGGAGGGACAAGGCTGAATCCAGCTTCTTATTCGCAGCTTCTTATTGACTCTATCCGGTCCACCTTAAAAACCACGAAGCTTCCGTTTTTTGAGCTTTTTAATTTGCACTCAAGAGAACACACTGAGCAAGGGTTTATTATGCGGTTCTGGCACCATCTTGTGAATAGACATTGTCAACCTCCACCAACGAGCGCTTAGAAATTGTAAATATTTGAAAATAGGCACTATTCTTGCAAAAAAACTGCATAGTTGCAATCTAAACAACTACTTTCTCGACTAAAAAAGCCTCAAAAATATATTTGGTTGTCTAACAGCAGTAATATTTGTCAAACTGTACGTTAGTGTCTGCTTGTTGCTGGCTGTATTTGGGCAGAGTTATACACAAAGGGTAAAAGAGGCTGTACGGATGCTGATATAACTTAAATATATCACGGCTATCAGCCAATCAGATTCGATATCTAGACAGAACTGTTGTATAAATGTGTGTATATATAGTTAGGTCCATAAATTTTTGGACATCGACACAATTGTAAAATTTTGGCTCTATACACCAAATTAAACAAAGATGTGCTTTAACTGGAGACTGTAAGCTTTAATTTGAGGCTATTTACATCTAAATCAGGTGAAGGGTGTAGGAATTACAACAGTTTGCATATGTGCCTCCCACTTGTTAAGGGTTCAAAAGTAATTGGACAGAATAATAATCATAAATCTAATTACTTTTTATTGGTTGCAAATTCTTTGCCTTCAATTAAAGCCTAAAGTCTAAAACATGCACCAGAAATAATATTGAAAATTTTTGACATTAATTTTTTTTTCTCTTGCGATATAATGAAATATTTTGCTAGATTCACCAGATGACTTAAATAACTCTTTTTGCAAAAACTTTAGATTAATTAGGATGGCTTTATAGGGGTGTGAAAAATAAAAATACTTTCATGTAATTTATTATGTACAAATAATAAACAAAATACAATCAAAAATAAACACAATGCATCAAATATTAAAGTGAAATAAACAGTGATTTATAGTATTCTGGGGAGAGTCAAACAGCATTCGGCTACAGAAATTGAAAAGTTAATTAACAATGCATAGTCTTTATCATATAAATTGTTAAATAAATTAATCTTTATTAAATTTCCTTATGCTCTATTAAAATGCTTTGAACTCTCTTAAAATGCTCACACAGTCACGTGTCTTAAAACCAATGCAGATAATTAACTTTCACTCTATTATGCTTAAATTTTGCAGTCTACACAAATCTGATGTGTTTTGACCTGTGGTTTCTGGTCATCCATAATCCCAACTCAACCTTCCATATCTTTCAATTTGACTATAGCAGACACTCACATTGCAATATCGATGCTCAAACTATATATTGTGCTTCCCTAATCTGAATGGTGATTTGAACACTACACTAAAGATCTTTCGGGTGTAATCTAGATCTACACTGTTTACTAATTTCCTGTAGAATCTGCAGTAACTTACTTGCAGCAGTTTGCCAGTAACTGCCAGAAGCACGGTTTTGATGGAACAGGGATGGGACAGCGTGAGTTACTAGTGTAAATACAGTATAACATAAGTAAAATGGCAAAAACTGTTAGTCAGCTTTTACTTGAAGCAGCTGCTGCATTGGTACAGCAAGAGGAACAGGGGACACAGGAGAACCAAACGTCAAACTTCCGTCCCGCAGCAGGAGTCGCGGGCTTCCTCGGTGGTATATGTATAGTATATTGTATTAGGTCCTGTAAAGTTAACAACTTGTTGATACTAAAATCTTTGAAAGACAGCTAAATCAGCTCGGTAAAGTTGATTTTAGGTTTGATATTCGCCAGACAGTCATGCACGCAGTGTTAGGGATCATCTGCAAATTACATCGACAGAACCAAAACAAAAATCTCTCCTGTAGTCAGTTTAGTCCTTAGAAATGTGAGCACACTTTATAATTAAAGGCACTTTCGCAGTTTTTGCCATTTTACTTCTGTTATACTGTATTTACACTAGTAACTCACGCTGTCCCATCCCCGTTCCATCAAAACCGTGCTTCTGCTCTCCGGCTCTGTGTGTGAAAGCACTCGACGTCACTTGAATACGCTCCTCCCACTGATTAGCATAGGCTTTGCATACAGCTTGAAGTTGAAAATGAAATCGAAAATGAAAACTGAAATGAAAAAGTGTCAATAAAAGGAAAGATTAAATTTACATTTTCATTTGAAATGTGTCACTATTATAGCGTGAACAATAATAACACGCTTTGTAAAAATTGTGTTTGCATTTTATTTTTCAGTTTGGCCTTTCATTTTAATATTGGCAGTCTTGACGTGGAAATGCAGTAAAAATGAAATGTTAAATTGGCAACTTCGTTTTAATTATCAATTTGACAGGGTCGATGTGTTGTCAAAGTGGAAATGAAAATGAAAATTAAATAATTTCATTTCATTTTCAATTTTGGCAGATATTTTGCGAACAGTGTTTTAAAATGAAATTGTTAATCTGATTTTCATTTTCATTTCCATTGTTTATTTGATTTATTTAAAATTGTCAGGATTTACCTTTCATAATATGAGGAGTGTCTTGCCAAAAAGTCAAAGTATTGCCAGTGACACTCAAACTAGAAGCAAGCAACAGCAAAGTACAATTTCAGAATTGTTTCAGCCATGTTAGTTTGCTGAGTGTTCTGTATTTTTATAGTCATTTATTTTTTTTTAAATAAGCTACACCATCTCCCTAATTTGAGTTCAACTTGTTTACAGAAAGGTAAGATAATTTTATTTCCGTTTACTGTTTGCTCTAGAGAAAAATGTGCTTTATTTCTGAATATTAATAAAAAATTGTATAAATGTTTAAGTTACTATTTTTTTCAGTTCCTTTTCTTTAACTAACACTGCATTCTAGCAAGAAGCTACGATACAGATTATTGAGCTGAAGCTTGACTACAAAATTAAATCTCAAATTAGTAAAATACAGTAACATACTGCATTTCTGTCCTACAGTAAAATAGAGTTCATATTACAGCTACAAAGTGTATAATTTACAAAAATCGCTAACAGTGTAAGCAGTACATATAATTATTTTATATAATTCTTATTCTTAAGTCTCAGTAAAGTGTGTTTCTGCTTAAGTCATCAGCGTCTTTCATCATGATTCAAAAGTCTACAATGCGTTTCAAATACCTAAATGATGATTTGCTGCTCAAGAAATAAATTGTGATTAAAAATGTAAATGTAAAATGTAAAATGAAAAAGACATTTTGCTAAATTAGAAATATTTTTCTTTTTTTTCTTTTATTTGATGAATATAAAGTTTAAACAAAAAGACATTAATAAAGTTATTGCTTTCACTTTCAAATTAGTTACTGTCAAATTAAATTATAATTTTAATTTTAAAAATAACGTTTAAAAAAAGTTGTTTTGTGTTGGTAAAAACTTGGTCTCCAACATTTAACATTTTTTCTCAGTTCCATGAATTGTTTTATTATTTATATGCCGAAAACCAAACTGAAAAATGACAGGTTTCATTGTGATGGGCTGACAGCATACCCCATATAATGTGACAATGAATATCCAGAGACTGACTTTAACATGAAGCCTCTGATATAAACATACACTGATGTTCGGCTCCTGCTAGATAGAAGAATCAAACTCACACAAGCATATTTGAAAACGGGCCTCCACTGAACGGGCACCAAGACTGGCACTAAACCCACAGCTGTCATGGCAAAGGGTGGAGCCTCAATATATCAGTGTGTGTGTGTGTGTGTGTGTAGGGAGGGAGAGAGAGGAGGGGAGGTCCAATTTGGCAACAGCTCATCTGTTTGCAGTATGTGTTACTGCAGAACACACTCCACCAGGTACAATGAGGGTAAAAAACGCATATAGCAGCAGAAACCAGCATGCTCGCATAAAATACAAATGCTATAAACGCAGATGCCTTTTATCAAATGAGGTTTAACATCTCAGCCCCCCTCAACAGCCGACATGCATTCAGATAGATGGAGATGCACCTCATCCTCTCTGACAGACTGATTTATCTCGCCCCTTTATTCCGGATTCTCCATTCTCATTGCTATTCCTACGACAAAAGCTGACAAATTGGCATCCTCTAAAGATTTCATTCATAGTCTCGGTGTTTTATTATAGACTATACTGCTTTTTTCACATAAAAATATCCAGGGAGCAGTCCGTGTATTCAGACATGAAGTCACTGCACAGCTGTCTGAATTTCAGGGCTGTTCCCTGGATTTTCCTCTGTGTATCTCCAGATAACATGCCAATAATAAGCCGCCAGCGTCCAACACACAAGCCGTGCTCGTGTTCGCCTCATTAACGGCTTTATTTGTGAAACAGCTCGCGTGCATCAGTAATAAAGAGAAGCGCTTACTGTCGCAAACCAGCCGACGCTCCTGCGGCTTCTGTCTTGTCCGAAGGAAACGGTAACAATGGGGAAAAGCCGCTGGTGTGTTGCGCAAATCCAGAGACACAATCCCAGAAGCACTCCTGTCTCAACCGGGGGTTCGCTGCTCGTGACCGCTTATATTTCTGAGTGAAGACGAGACGAGCGAGCTTCCCGTTTCTCTCCCGCTTCCATTCCCGTTCTGAGCTGCGGAGCGATGCGCGTTCCTGGCGTCTCCGTTTCCTGTCCAGCCCCGAAATCCATGTGATTGCGCCCTACCCGTTGTGACGTCATGCAAGGAATGGAAATACGACTCACTTGCCTTTTTGACACAATGGCTCTACCATTGAAAAAAAATCAGGATAGGCATTTCATTTTGAGCCGTGTTTTCAATAACAGCTTATAAGACTATACTGTATAGGACATTTTGGGGGTGCAATAGCCATAGGTTTATAACAAAGTAACGTTTTGGCGTTCATCACAGTATTTACGAAGCGTTATCTGTTTTTATTTCATTTAAATCCATAATAGTTTTAATATTGCATTGATATTTTAAGTGAAAGTATTGCTAATGTAATAGTTAAATCGTGTGCACAGTTTGGGGTCAATGGGATTATTTTAGTGTCCCTATGGTCACACTTGATCCATTTGTGTAGATTTTGTTTTCTTTTTCATGCAGTGTGCCCGAAATCTGAACTTCAGCAGCTCTTACCTACACCAAACTTTTTTTAAATATCTATATTCTGAAGGCTTTTGGAAAAAAAAAAAGTTCTGCAAAATTATTACAAACAATTTATATTGGTTAATTTAAACTTTAATTTATTCGGCTTAGTCCCTTTATCATCAGGGATAGCCACAGCAGAATGAACCACCAACTTATCCAGCATATGTTTTACACAGCAGATACCCTTCCAGCTGCAGCCCAGTACTGGGAAACATCCATAAACACTCATTCACACACACACATTGCCAATTTACTTTATCCAATACACCTTTAGTGCATGTCTTTGGACTGTGGGGTAAACCAAGCCAACATGCGGAGAACATGCAAACTACACAACGAAATGCCAACTGACCAACCCGGGACTCAAACCAGCAACCTTCTTCCTGTGAGGCAACAGTACTAACCACTTAGCCACCGTGTTGCCCTTGAATTTAAACAAAAACTTAGTTTCAACTTAATTTGTTTAAATTCAGGCCAAATAAATTGTTTACAATCATTTACCTTAAAAAAAAAATTGTAAATCCAAAGAATCATCATTGAATCATTTTTTTTAATGAAGTATGTTCATATATAATCTTCCAGATATATATTTTACAAAAAGGAATTAAATGAAATACTTCAAATCTCTTCTGAAAAAAAACATTGAGTCTAAAATAATAATAATAGTAATTAAAATAATAATATTAAATTGAACTGTGTTATATTGTGTTGTGGCAACCCCTGATAAATACACAAGTATCTGGATGCAGCCTTCATGATGCAAGCTGAGGTTGCATCACTCAGCGATGCAATGTCAGACACAATGCACAATAGAGTGAGTGACGTCACTGTGACGGGTAGGGTTAGGGGGTTAGGTGAGCTCATTAAAAAGCATTGGAAGCAGCTCAGATTGCACTGAATCAGGTCTGCATCCAGAGTACACTTTGGATAATTTAGCCTACCCAATTCACCTGTACTACATGTCTTTGGATTGTGGGGGAAACCGGAGCACCCGGAGGAAACCCACATGAATACAGGGAAAACATCACTCCACATAGAAACACCAACTGAGCCGAGGTTCGAACCAGCAACCCAGTGACCTTTTTGCTGTGAGGCGACTGCACTACCTACTGCACTACTGCATTGCCCCAGACTCAGAAAATATATTTTTTTAAATAAATAAGAACCCAAACCTTAAAACCAGTGTCAGTTTTTGAACATTGAGTTAACTGAATAAAAATGCTTTTTATTAGTGTGTCGTTTGTTAGGATGTAGGACAATATTTGGCTGAGATTTGGCTGTCATTTCTAATCAAAATATCAAGTTTTGACATATTTACAGTAGGAAACTTACAAAACATCTTCTTGGAACATGATCTTAACTTAATATTTTAATGATTTTTGGCTAAATCAACAACTTTGATCATAAAATATATTTTGGACTGTGAAGTGGTTCAGGTTCACAAAATGAATAAATTCATTGATTTTCTTTTCGGCTTTATCCCTTTTTAATTTGGTGTCACCATCTTGGAATGAATCACCAACTTATCCAGCATATGTTTTTACGCAGCGAATACCTTTCCAGCTGCAACCCATTACTGGAAAAAATCCATACACACTCATTCACACTCAGCTTACCCAATTCACCTATCGCATGTCTTTAGACTGTGGGGGAAACCGGAGCACCCAGTGTTCAAACCAGCGACTGTCTCTTTATGTCTTATGACCCACTGCGTCACTGTGCTGCCCAAAATGAATAAATTAATTTCATATTTCATACTCTGGGATGAAATAAGTTAAAAGTGGCAGAAAAACAACAGCAATTTCACCATGATTTAGAGTTTAACAATGGTGCTGCTAGTAAAAGATATGTTATAAAAACTGTATATTAAATGCACAACAAATCAAATAAATTTATCACTGGTGAGAATAATGCCAACACCTGGTATTACAGGTTTCCAGCTTTCATCAAAACAATCTTCTTTAGTGTTAAACAGAACAGAAGTAAGAAACTCAATAAAAAATGTAACCACTTGATGGTGAGTAAATAGAGAGTAAACTTGAATTTTTGGGTGAAATATCCCTTTAAGCAGGCACAAAGGTGTCTTAAAGGCATATAGTTCACACAAACATGAAAATTACCTCAACATCAAAACAAGATATTCTGAAGGATGTTAGAAAAAAATCAGCCATTGACATCTATAGTAGGAACAAAAATACTAGTGTGAGTGGCTCAGTATATCTTCCTTTGTGTCTAACAGAACTTAACAAATTTTAAAGCAGCTGGAGGAATTGATGACAGAATTTTAATTTGGTGTGAACTGTCCCTTTAAGAGTTTTACAAAGCTCAAATGTTTAAAAAATAATGTGCAATATGTAATCTTTTGTTTTGACTTTGTTTGAGAGACCTTAATTAACATACTACACACGTGACTACGCACAGGTGGTCGTATAGATAATACTAGCTGGGGTTCAAAGGCGTTTGAAATGGGAGCAGAAGAAGGCCTGAAGCCTAACCACATCAAATGAGTATGACTCATCAAGACTTTGTGAAACTGAGACCACTACAATTTCGGCACGACCATATTTCTGTGGTCTATATCACAGCCTCTTAGTAAACCCACTGTATGTGCTTTATGTCCTACAAATGCACTGCATTCAATATAAAGGAAATACCAAACATTAAAAAGTGGAATTCAAAACATTATAAAAACAAAAATGAGAAGACTTTACTTAAATACAAAATGTGCCATATACTTAAATAAGTCACCTAGAGTTAACAGATTGGTTTACCATTTGTGAATCCATTCAGCCAATCTCCAGGGCCCGGTTTTTCAAAAGTAATCCAGTGGGATTTTTGATCACAGGTTGGATCAAATCCTGGAAATGGGTTTTTGAATTTTGAATTAAGATTAGACTGTGTAATCCAATCTTATATTTGATTTAAATCAAACCTGTCCTTTGGGTTATTCAAAACTTTGAACACAGATTGGGATCTATTTTATCTAACAAAAAAATAAATAAAACAGGATTATCCTGATCCCATCAGAAGGATGGATTCAGTTGTGATTTTTTGACCAAATAAATCAAGTAAGATACAAAAAAAGTTTTGAATAACCCAAAGGACAGGTTTGATCTAAATCAAAAGTAAGATTGTATGGTATGACATGGTCGGATATTATTTGAAAATCCCTCTGTTACTTAAAAAAAAAAAAAAAAAAAAAAAAAACATTTCCAAGATTTGATCCAATTCGTGATCCAAAATCCCACTGAATTACTTTTGAAAAACTAGGCCCTGGTCTGGCAGGATACTTTTAGCTTAGCTTTGCATAATTTGTTGAATCAGATTGGACCATTAGCATCTTGTTCAAAATTGTCAAAATCAAGGAACTTTGCTGCTGTAATCTGGCTGCAGCAGATGTGATGATAAAACGCAGCATTATTACCCAGTTACAGGAACGGGGACTATTTTCAGGTGCTGCATAATATCATTGCACCTGCTCCAGCCATTGTATGGCAGCAAAGTTCTTCGGTTATTACACCAGATTGAAACTATACCTGGCCACATTAGCATAGAAAACAGCAACTTTTCATTTTCAGTAATTCTTAGCACAAAATGTAACCAGGGAGCGATTTACAGAGGGGTTTGGGGGTCTGACCCCCCTAATTAATACTTGATCCCCCTGAAGAACATTGAAACAAGATGCATGAGGGCTCTGCATTTTAATAGTTAAGAAATAGCTTGCTCCATTCTGTATCTTAAATGATGTTACTAATTAAAATTCTAGATAAATATATATTTGTCCACCCCTATAATGGCTCATACCATTGTGAATGCATGTTTGTGTCAAAAATGTTATTTAGTGACTTGAAAACAGCAAGTCTGAGCACCAACAGACAGTGTAAGTTTTCACAAAACATGTTTCTTGTAAAATTGTTCTGTCTATAAAACTAGATGCATAGTTTGTATTTTATTATACACTTCCTTGAACATAGAAATTAAACCTTAAAATATAAAATATGTGCAGTCTTTTTATGGTCATCCATTAATAGATGCAGGAATGCAAACTTGTCACTCAATATCCCTCTAAACATTTATTCCTTCATTTTCTTTTCGGCTTAGTACCTTTATTAATCTGGGGTCGCCACAGCAGAATGAACTACCAACTTATCCAGCATTTGTTTTACGCAGTGAATGCCCTTCCAGCTGCAACCCATCACTGGGAAACACCCTCCCTCAAAACACTGAAAACAAAAGTTTGATTAATAAATTAGATGTAATTGAATTAAATACCTAACTTTGGTTCACTGAGGCATATTACCGAACATAAGCAAAAAACTTGAACCACCCTCCACTAGATCATAAATGTATAATTTGCTCCCTGAATGTAACTACAGAAGAGACAAGTTCTGAAAATTATCTAAAACTCAACATAGGCTCATTCTGAAAGTGTGGCCCTGTATACTTTTCTAGAGATCGCAAATTATGTTGCCAGAGCTATACGTATGGCTGTATTTTATCTACAAAACAAATGCTACAGGCGAGGGTTGTGGTATCGGTCGGTTGTTAAGTCAGTAAGTCAGTCAGTCGACAGCGGCCTCTGGTGGATTTATGCAAGAACAGCAGGCGCCAATGGCACTTGCGAAAGAACTTTGAGATCTGCAAAAGAGTAAACATCAGCTTCCGGTGGATTCGCTAAAAAAATAAAAAAAATTAAAGCTGCAAGCAGCGATGATAGGGACCTCGCACCCGGGCTCACCGCCGTCCGGTGGCCTCAGGATGACAGAGAACAGCGAACAATATTAATTTAAGCCGATGTATATAAAGAACCCGAGAAAATCACAAATTTATGTCAAACTTCCTCCTGTCACCAGGTGGCGCTATGACTGTGACTCAAGATTGGCATGTAGATGTCTTCAGTAGAGGAATCTTATCCACCATGTGAATTTTCAGCCAGATCAGACATTGTGTGGCTGAGTTATAAGCCAAACTACCTTCTACCAGCAGGTGGCGCTATGAGAGACTCAATATAATTATGTAGATGTGCATGGGAGAGTACTTTCATCAACCATGTGAAGTTTCAGGCTGATCGGACATTGTGTGGTTGAGTTATAATGCAAACTACCTTCTGCCAGCAAGTGGCGCTATAACTGACTCAAGATTGGCATGTAGATGCCTTCAGTAGAAGAATTTAATCAACCATGTGAAGTTTCAGGCATGTCAGACATTGTGTGGCTAAGTTATGAGCCAAACTACCTTCTGCCAGCAGGTGGCGCTATGACTGACTCAATATTGTTCTGTGGATGTGTTCAGGAGAGGAATTTTATCAACCATGTGAAGTTTCAGGCAGATCAGACATTGTGTGGTGTAGTTATAAGCACTTCCTGTTCCATGGCGAAGCGTTAAGGTTTTTCATGCCGCCACGGACACACCCCTCTGCAAAAACTCTAGATCTTCACAATATATCATCGCTAGAGCTTTCAGATGACAAGACCCAATTTTGGTGCTGATACAATAAAATTTGGTGAAGTAGTATGTTACAATGTAAAACATGCCATTTCCTGTGGCCAGCTGGTGGCGCTATAACTGTATCTGGATATTGGCTTGTAAATATGTTCAGGTCAGGACTCTTATCAAACCTGTGAATTTTGAGGCAGATCGGATAATGCATGCTTGAGTTATAACGACTGCCTGTTTTGTGGCGAATAGTCAAAGTTTGCGAGGCCGCCACGGACACGCCCATCTATAAAAACTCAAAAGCTTCGCAATTTAACATCGCCAAGGCCTTTAGATGACAAAACCAAATTTTGGTGTTGATCAGATAAAATCCCTAGGAGGAGTTCGTTAAAATACAACGCCTGGAAATGGCAAAAATGCCACTTATTCACCGAAGGAAGTTAAAAATATCCTACTTCCTGTTGGGTTTGAGTTATGGCTCCAATAGACTTTTTCGTATATTTTGGCATGTTTGAGGTGTGTGCCAATTTTCGTGCATGTGCGTGATTCGTAGATCGGGGGCTCGTCCGTTTAATTTTTCTAGGTGGCGCTGTCGAGTCATTTTGCCACGCCCACTTCAATATTGTTATGTGGATGTGTTCAAGAGAGGACTTTTATCAACCTTGTGAAGTTTCAGGCAGATCGCACATTGTGTGGTTGAGTTATAAGGACTTCCTGTTCCATGGCGAAGCGTTGAGCCTTGTCATGCTGCCATGGACACGCCCCTCTCCGAAAACTCTAAATCTTTACAATATATCATCGCTAGAGTTTTCAGATAACACCACTCAAATTTGGTGCTGATACGATAAAATTTTTGGGAGTTAGTTTGGTTCAGTGTAAAACATGTCATTTCCTGTGGCCAGCAGGTGGCGCTATAACTATATCTACATATCGGCATGTAAACGTGTTCAGGTCAGGACTCTTATTAAACGTGTGAATTTTGAGGCAGATCGGGTGATGCATGTCTGAGTTATAACGACTTCCTGTTTTGTGGCGAATCATCAAAGTTTGCGAGGCCGCCACGGACACACCCATCGACGAAAACTCTAAAGCTTCGCAATTTAACATCGCCAAGGCCTTTAGATGACAAAACCCAATTTTGGTGTCGATCGGATAAAATCCCTAGGAGGAGTTCGTTAAAATACAACGCCTGGAAATGGCAAAAACGCCACTTTTTCGCCGCAGGAAGTCAAAAATATCCGACTTCCTGTTGGGTTTGAGATATGGCTCCAAGAGACTTTTTCGTATGTTTTGGTGGGTTTGAGGTGTGTGCCAATTTTCGTGCATGTGCGTGATTCGTATATCGGGGGCTCGTCCGTTTAATTTTTCTAGGTGGCGCTGTCGAGTCATTTTGCCACGCCCACTTCCGAAGCCCATAACAAACGTAAATTTTCGCCACTTCTGAGGCGTGTGCAAAGTTTCGTGAGTTTTCGGGCATGTTTAGCCCCTCAAAACCGCGATTCATTCCGCGGAAGAAGAAGAAGAAGAAGAAGAAGAAGAAGAAGAAGAAGAAGAAGAAGAAGAAGAAGAAGAAGAAGAAGAAGAAGAATAATAAACAGAGCAATTCCAATAGGGCCTACGCACCGTTTCGGTGCTCGGTCCCTAATAATAGCTCCTGACAAGATTTGTATAGGGGTATGTAATCAGAATGAGCCTGGGTTGCTAAAACTCTATTTTGAAATCTTTGAGCGCAATACTATTAGTCTAATCCGATTCAATGAATTATGCTATTCTATGCTAAAAGTGCTTTAACCAGACCCGGAGATCAGCTTAATGGATTTAACTCTGACATATAAAATAGTAAAAAGTGAAAAGGCTCCTTTAATGACACTGTTAAAAGCAAGCAACATGGGCTTCAGTTGCAATGTGTATTCTGCCATGTAGTGGTTACATCTGTTACTGCATGTGATTTAAGTTTAAGTCATGCAGCTAAATATGATTGTGATAAATGAAGGGTTTACACATTTAACAAATATATTAAACAATAAAACCACATTTTAAAGCTAGCATGCATAAAATGCCACACAAACATGGAAATATTAGAGCTGTTAAGCAGGATTTTCTTTTTGGTGAAACATAATATTCTCCTAATTGGAGATTTAAGGCAATTGGTATTCTTTGCATAATATAATAGTATTATTCTTTCTAGAACACTATGGGATAAGTGTGTGACACATATGAATGACTTATAGACTAACTGAAAATGCACGTAGCATTTAGAATATAGAGAAACCCTTTCTTGCTCATAAACACAGTCAACAGTTTGCAGAATCATAGAGAATTTAACCACAAATGTAAAACGTAACCACAACACTGAAGTCAACACCTCTGCTTTCCTTTTGTTATTGCTCACTTCCTCTGCACACTGTGTTCGTATGTGTGTGTGTGTGTGTGTGTGTGTGTGTGTGTGTGTGTGTGTGTGTGTGTGTGTGTGTGTGTGTGTGTGTGTGTGTGTGTGTGTGTGTGTGTGTGTGTGTGTCAGGTAGTGCCGAGAAGTTTCAATGCAGAAAGAGAAGAAAAATGGATAAATATTAAATACAAATCTTTATGTATAATTTACAACAGGGAGCATTACTCACTGGTAAACGTTCCAAATTCATAAAGCTCTACAAATGAAGATTGTAAAGACCTATTGATTTACTTTGTTTCTTTTTTGGCATCAACCCTAAAGATTTCTTCATTGCAGTTACAAATAATAATAAATAACATTTTAATATATATCCTTTGCAAGTTATTAGTGTGTAACTATATTTGATATAAAATAAATTCAGCATTGATAATAAAAATACCAAATTTACACTGTAAACTGTTTGTCTAATGGTCTTTCTGTCTGTCTGTCTATCTGTCTCTATGTCTGTCTGATCATCCACCAAACTGTCTAACTATCTGCCATTCCATTAGACTGTCTATTTGAGTCTCTCTTTTATATTTCTTCAAAATGTCTAATTTTATGTCTGTATGTTGGCAATTGCCACTAAAATAAAGGTTTTGTCATTCTTTGACTCATATTGAATATCAAGATTTCAACCATGGAAATGTTTAATTCATACAGTTTTGCTGACGCTGACTGCTTATTATACAGCAATGGCAATTTTTTTCATGCGGAATGCTTTTGCATATCATATATCATACCGAGCTTTTTACACATTTCAAAAGTAGGTCAAAATATACTGGGGAAATACTGAAGTACTATACTGTAATATCCAGATAAATGATATTATCAATACATTTGGATTTATACCATTTCTTTTTGTTGAAATAAGAGATGTACACTGAAGTATTTACATTTCTTAGATGTAAAGTTATTTATTCTGAATACAATGCTGCCACAAAATGATACTCATTCAAAGCAAATATAAAAAATAAAAATGTATTAAAATCTTTCCATTGTATATTTTAATACATTTTCATACTTTGTAGGGTTTTTAGTGTGTGGACTTTGCTTCTTTGTACTTGTATTTTGCTGAGCACCAATTTGAGGCTGACCAATTTGATTTTGTGCATTTCTTTAATTCAGCAACCATGCAAATAGTAGACAAATGCTACTAAGTAGACACTTACTATTGTAATATTTTATTCCTTTAACTCCCTGTTTTACCAAATGTATGACCATATTTTTCTGTATTAAACAATGACTGTTAAAGTCATTTAAAAAAGGACTGTTTTAAGTAAAAGTTTACAAACACAGCATTGTTAGTTTACAAAAAAAAAAAAAAATTCAAAAAACATAATCTTGTTGCACTACACTTGATTTTGGTTTTATAAACAAACAAACAAACAACAACAACAACAACAACAACAACAACAACAACAACAACAACAACAACAACAACAACAACAACAACAACACCAGCAAGAAAGCATGTTGAATGAGAATCTGAAATATTTTATGGTATATCTCAAAAATAAAGATGCCATAAACCGACATATAAACCGACATATAAACCATTTGATAGAATTTGATATTTTAGAAATTATGGGATGTGTTGAAAAAAATTCATTAAGTGTGTTAATTAGTGACATTAAGAGTTAAAAAATCCAAAACTTTTTTTTCTTTGGGTTTGGCAGTTGTGTTGGATGAAACACATGCAAATGTTTATTTTTTTTAACCAGTAAATAATTAAAATCTGCTGAGAACAAAAAGTAGATTTGTAGATTATTGCTTTAAGAAGAAAAGTCAAGTTGAAGTGATTGAACTTAATCTGCTTCAATTCTGGTCAGCCAAAAACGACATCAAATTGACAATGCAATTTGTTTTGCATCAAAACTGCAAATCGATTTGATGTTAGAACCTTGACATTTATTTGACATCTAAACACTAATGCCATTTTGACCACAAAAAAATGACACAAAAATATTATAAGAAAGGTTTTATTCTTCTGAATTCAGCTTTAATTATAAATGACTAATTTAGAGTGGATTTTGATTCCCTACAATGCATAAAAAACTACCTTCATGTCAAAATGACATCAAATTGACATCAAACATTAGCATTAAAAATGTTATAATGTTAGATGTTAATTTGATGTCCAATTCAATTCAATTCACCTTTATATCTATAGCGCCTTTACAATGTAGATTGTGTCAAAGCAGCTTCACATGGAAGATTATAGTGATTTGAAACAGTGTCAGCTCAGTTTTCAGAGTTTAAGTTCAGTTTATTTTAACTCAGTTCAGTGTGGTTTATTTACTGCTGAGTCCAAACACTGAAGAGCAAATCCATCGATGCACAGCTCTACAGGTCTCACAAATTGGCAAAAGTGAAGAATTAAATAACCTTGAGAGAAACCAGGCTCAGTTGGGCACAACCATTTCTCCTCTGGCCAGACGTCTTGTGCAGAGGTTCAGTTTTAACATTGAGAAAGTCAATTCACATCAAATCTATTTGCATTTTTGTGTTTTTGATGTCATTTTGACATCAGTTGGGAGGCTTTGTGTAGCCAATATTTATAGGTTTGTTCATAAACAAACTCGTCAATCTAGTTTTTGCTGAGGTATAAAGTGGACTTTTTAAAATTCTTCTCAGATTTAAATTCATTTGGAAAAATATTATATTGACCTGACGAAGACCTTATGAAGATAATGTAGGCCAAAACGTTGTCCAATTAAATAGTCTTTTGAGAACTAAAGTGAGATAGAGTTTCTTAGATGTAAAAATCTGATGAAAAAAGCAGATGAAATCATGAAGTCATTTTAATACTAAAGTATGTGTTTTAGTATTTGACTATTGTGTCCGGCGGAAGATGATTTGACCAATCCCACTGTGGTCAAACTGGAAAACATCTTAAAACGATAGTTCATCTCATCTGAAAATGAAAGATCAATCATCATTTTCTCCATTTCCCCCACTTGTTCTGAACTTGTTTGTTTCTTGGATCTGTTGTATACAAAGGACCATATATTGAAAGAACGTTGGAAAACTTCTTTATTATTGGTCCAACACTTTCATAAATGTTTAGAATTACTTGAGTGTGAGTAAATAGTAAAAAAGTTGAACTATCCCTTTAAACTAGCTTAAATCCAGCAGGTTCATTTCTACATTAAATATTTTAAGCTAAATAAATAAGTTATTTGGGTCACACTATATATAAAGACTGATCTCTTAAAAAAAAAAAGAATTATATGAACCGGATTTTAACCGGATTTTAGGACAAAAAAAAAAGCCGCATGCACGCAAATGCTTCAATCACGTGGCAAGTGTCTGTCTGTTTTCCTCAGTCCTCCACAGTGCTAAACGGTGACGCAGGTAGGAAGCAGCCCCCACCCCCTCATCCTCTCGGTCCCGCTCATCTGTCTGCAAAACGCTCTGCACTCATATTTCCCTGTTTTCACACACTCCGAGCAGCACTGCAGAAATGCTCGAGGTGTGGATGATTGCATTGGCTGTTCTCCTCATCCTTTTCCATCCCGAACCCACTGAATCCTCCTCAAACTGCTATCTCAACAAAGGTTGGAGAATTTCTGTTGCTTCTTTGATCAGATGCTGATTTATGATTCAATCTTCTTGATATTTATAACTGTGTGAATAAAGTGTCCAACATTTGAAAAGTAGAGTCAAATAATATCAAATAAAACTTTGCATGGAAGAAAAAATATACCAAGTAGCAGTAAACTGCGACTCCACTTCCTGTGTGCTGCACCACGTCCTCACTCTTTCTCTTTCAACAACAACACGTGCATATGCTTTTATATTTCAGACATCAAAAATGAAATAAAAAGAGCAGATGAGAACGCAGTAGCGTACTTGTCCTGCCCGTCGCTTGCAAAGGATGAACAACACCTTTCCATCTATCTACAAAAAGGAGATACAACAACAGACCTGAGAAACAACACTCATCAATTGGGGCAGCGGTTTAAGGTGTCCCAAATCAACTCTTCTGTCTCAATTATGATTTTAAGTACTGAAGTCAATGATACGGGACTCTACACCTGCATGCTCCACACAAAGAATGGCCCACTCTCAACACAGACTATACTGCTCATTAAAGGTAAACAAACATGAAATCAAGTCATTTTAACACTAAATTAATGCGTTTTTTGATTTGACTACAGTGTCCAGCCTAAAAGGATTTAAACAATCCCGCTGTGTTCAAGCTGGAGACCATCTTAAAGGAATAGTTTATCCAATCTATCATAAATTTTCTCCATTTCTACCACTTGTTCTGAACTTGTTTGTGTTTCTTGGTTGTGTTGAACAAAAAGGACTATATACTGAAGAATATTGGGGAAAAAACAGCCATTTGTTTTTATTTTTGTCCAACATTCTTTATAAGTGGTTTGAAACTTTCATAAACGTGTCAGTAAATGGTGAGAAAAGTTTCATTTTTTCGGGTGACCTATCTCTTTTAACCAGCAATGCCACAGGTCATTTCTACATAAAATAAATAATTTAATTGGGTCACACTTAAAAATTCTCCCTATGGAGTGTAAACAGTCATTATCTTAATAATAGGCAGGTAATAAGCCATTAGTTAATAGTAAGGAACAGTATAACACTAAAGTGTTGCCATTAATTGTGTATAAGTACATTGTAAACCCTTATAAGTTGAGACTACTCAAATTATTTGAGGAAAGTGATTGCCTTAGGTCTTTTGGGTAAAGGTAAATCAACAACTTAATTAATTGAGTTGACCAAATGTGGTCTCTTCATTAAATTAACTTAAATATTTAATTACAGACAACTTAAAATGGAGACTATTATAGACTATACTTCCAAACATTTCAGCTTTTATATTCTTTACTTACTCTTTCCTCCCAGTTTTTTATCGAGGTTGATATTTAGCTACACCATGTTGGTGTTTCGTGACATCTAATTTTTATGAGGTGGGTTGTTAGCCCAATGCTCAATTCCCAACCTGGAGGACCAGTCCAGGATATACACACATACACTACGGACAATTTAGTTTACCCTATTCACCTATAGCGCATGTCTTTGCACTTGTAGGGGAAATCGGAGCACCTGGAGGAAACCCACAATAACACAAGGAAAACATACAAATTCCACATAGAACTGACCCAGCTGGGACTCGAACCAGCCACCTTACTGTGAGGCGACAGTGCTACTCACTGCGCCACCATGTCACCCCAGTCTCCTAATTTTAATTAGCAAAAATGTATATATGCATTTACATATCTACTTACTAATTTAAATTTTCCCTTTTGATAGATGGGTTCAGATGGTGCCTCTGTATTGCTGCGTTTCAGCAAAATTCAGCATCACAAGCAAAATGACCACCTTGTGTCATATAACATACATCTACCAATCAGCGCAGTTGTCAACGCAGAATTTCAAGCACAACCAATCATTTTAAACAGAGACCTGGTGAATCGTTTAAAGACATTACAATGTTATACATTCAGAGAACTTAAAATACTTATTAAAAGTGTTTTGCTCTCTAATGAGTGAGTTAAAGACAAGTTTTAATGCCAAAACTTGGTATTTTCAGTAATGTCGAGTTATATTCACTTAATACCTTAAGTAACGACAACAGCGGGGTTTACAGTGGATGTAATTGCAGCATGTAGACATTAAACATTTAACCTATACGATTGTTTTACTTTGAACAGTTTGTTAGGATTACAATCATTTTTTAAATGAAATTAAACTAATAAAATGACGTAAAACCCACTCAATTTTTATCATGCACTGGAGCATTTTGTATTTTCTACCTCTAGTATACAATTTCAACTAAAAATGACACTTTCATAAAAAAAAATAATAATAATAATTCCTCCATCGTTGTTTATTGATAGCAAGTATTGTGGACTGCATTCAGTTGAACACTTTATTACATTTACTTACACAGTATGTTATTATTTATATTTAAATAAGTCAGTATTTTTCAACCACATTCCTGGAGAACCACCAACACTGCATGTTTTGGATGTCTCCTTTGTCTGTTACACCCATTGCAGGTCTTTTAGTCTCTGCTAATGAGCTGATGATCTGAATCAGGTGTGTTTGGTTATGTGCAGAGCTGCTGGTCCTCCAGGAACTGGGTTGAGAAACACTAATAAGTGATGTACTGTGTTGTTTTAATTCAGTGTACATTGTGTAAGTAAAATTTGAGACAGAGCTTAATGTACTTGAAAAAAAGTATTGCATGGTAAATTTAAAATGAATAAGATAAAATGACTAAACAGTGTTCCTTTTACAGCTATGAAAAAAAGATGCAGCTCTGTAAAAGGTATAAAAACTACATCAAGTAAAACATAATTTAAGTTCAAATAATAATGTTGTTTTTTAGAGCATTTCTTTGAATGAATATATATATATATATATATATATATATATATATATATATATATATATATATATATATATATATATATATATATATATATATATATATATATATATATCATATGTTTTTGGACATAATTATATTTATTTTTAGACAGCACACACCAATGTTTTAACTTGAGAATGCTTCAGAAATTTGGTGGAATAACCTTGATTTCAATGATTTTCATTTTTTATGAAAAAAAACAACAACTCAATGACAATATTGTATTTGAACTTAAAAAGAAAACCTGACTTTGTAAAAGAAATATAAACATTTAACTCAAATCCAAACCTATAAATCCAGAGAAACTGATAATTTTTAAGTTGACATCTCAACAACTGCAAATAAAACCATTAAAAAAGTATGTTCACATTAGAAATAAATCAGAATAAACATTTATATTTTTGCAATATTTTTTCAACATCCTTTTTTTTTGCACCGGTCTATTTTTTTACTTTCAGATCAGCTCACAGAACCACCTGTCACTTGTCCGGTCGATCGGACACTGCAACTTATTATTGGCTGTGTGATCTTAGGTGTATACAGCATGCTCATCACCATTGGCTGTTTCTGCGCAGTGAGTATTTGCAATCACACACTTACTAACATGCGCCGTTTTCTACCTATTTAAATTCTTACACTACAGGTTGCTGAACCGTGATTCTAATCGGCTGATGAAATTATTTTCAGATAAATGCACAGCGTTTCCCAGTGATGGGTTGCAGCAGGAAGGGCATCCACTGCGTAAAACGTATGCTGGATAAGTTGGCGGTTTGTTCTGCTGTGGCAACTTCTGATTGATAAAGGAACTAAACCAAAAAGAAAATAACTAAATTAATAAATGAACAGCTAAAATAGTTTCAGGTGTCTCAAGTGCTGTAATGTTCCATTCCACTTCGCTGAATGATTTCAATTATTCAAAGCAACAACCAAACAAAACAGTAGATGTTGAATGATCGCATAAGGGCAATTAAAGATTCAATTTCAGTTGGAAGTACATGAACATACTCAAAAGTCTTAGCAACTTCTGTTTTAAGTGGATTTTACAAGGTTTGCAGTACACACACATTTTTACGTCTACTTGGGGCAAACGTGACATGATAAAAGGTAATATACAGAGCTGTAGGGATATCCATTATGCTACTGTACTAAACAAACTTGATTTATTGTCCACAAACTGGGACTCCTGTTGTGATATTGAACCATCCTTGTACATGGTTGTTCTGACACTATGCGGTGTTTCCAGTGGTTATGAATTACATTGGAATTTTACTGTCTTTTCCTGATTATAAACATGCACTGTTTATAATCAGGAATATATCTGTTAAGAATAATATAATATATCTGTTGAGGTGCAGCTGATCACAGAGAATTAGAACAGATCAATTAAAACAGATTAATTCCAGTTTCTTTGCAAATCCTGTGTTGTGGACATGATTATACGCGTTACAACTGAGACATGTTAATACGCTCCAGTTAATCAATTCGGTGGGCAAGAAAAATCTGCTACATCATGTTGTGGTGGGCCTCAAAATCACTGGGATTTGGATCCTATAACATCAGGAAATTTAAAAAGGGGACTTGTTGTGGTTATATCACTTCAATATGACTGTGGACACACTATACCTACACACAGTTCTGTCCAAACAGCTTACAAAAATTTATTTTGCCAATAAACAAATCTGTTGGAGTTTGTTTAATCAGTCTGTAACTTTTAATTGGAGTTTGTTTAATTTGTTTTCACACATGGTTGTTATTATGTTCAATCTGCATTTTTAGGATTGTTCATTGTGACATGATTTGGCAACAAACTTCGACGTTATCTGTCAAGGGACAATATAGACATGCATAAAATGCAGTCTTGAGAATTATTAACTAATCAACTTTGCATTCTAAATCCAATGGGCATTACATTTGTTGGCATTGGACAACATCTAAACAGTTGCTTTGGACCAGGTAACTCTAGCCTAAGTAGAATTATTGACACTCAGCATTGTGGCCACATTTCTACCCCAGATGTGCAATATTTTTTTTAATAATTCAATGAATTGCCGACAATTATTCCTTACATTACCAACCCTACATAAAGTATTCATATTTGTAATTTAACAAAATTATGATTTCAACATTGCTGCACGGTAGAATTATTAATATGATGTTTTTGTTTCAGTGTAAACTCAAAAGGACAAAGCCAACTGAGGGCATCTACATGAACACAAGACCAGGAGGATTCAGACGACGCTGATGAGCAAAACTTTTATTGACTGTGACATTTATATTTGTACCTCCATCACCTGAGCTGTACGCCTCAGTATTAAACACGTCTACCAATTGTTCCTGCATTGCCATTGCTATCCATGCATATGTTGTTCCACTTTATACTATATTAACTACAATGTACTTGCATTAAATATATGTACATGCATTGTACTTACTGTGCAAAAATAAATTTTATTGAAAATGAGGCGGGATATGGGTAAGGTTAAGTTATGGTTTAGTTAGGGTCACAAGACATCTCTCTGCCCATATTTCAGCTCTACTGTCTTCGTACTATGACAAATGTGTATTTTGTGCCATATGTATGCTGGCCGAGAGAGCTCAGACACTCTGCAAGTTAAGAAAACCCGCATAAAATAGCAAAACACTAACAAATTGAGAAAACATCTTCATAAAATTGACCATACACACTTCCGAAAATTCTTACAACACATGCAAATACAGAAAAATGCTGCAAATAGCACAGAGTGCAAGAGAAATGTGTCGGAGGACCCCAAAAATTGGCAAATCCAAGCGCTTCCTGTTTAGTGTCAGAGACTTGAGACTTTTTTTTTTAAACTATGTTTTAAAGTTTTAGTTCTGAGAGTAAAAGTTAATTCTCACAGAACGCATTTTTGTGTCTAAAAACACAAGACTCATCAAGGGTTTTAAAAAAAAATCAGCATGGAACACAAGGGAATCTAGACACTGAGCACTTGTAAACAGACACTTGCACTTGACGTCTAAAAAATGCAGTGCTCTGTGCTCTAAGCTTTAAAAGACACGAGTATAGCAGTCATGCATATCTATCAAGCACGTTTACATAAAAAAAACTGTGGAAAAGTAGCTCATTGGAATGGAAAAGCATGTTCTGTAAGAATGAGCCCTAACATGGCATTAAAATAACATTTCATTTAACATTAATTGTGCAATTTGTCAGATTATTAGAGCTAAAAAATAAACAAACAACAAGGAACCATATGGTTATATTGTTAAAATAAACAACAACAAAAAGCACATACCTCTCAGATCTAACATAATAACAGCACTGACTAAAGCAGTCTGGACTCTTTGGGGTCCGCTGACACATTTCTGTTGTGGTCTGCTTTATTTGCAGCACATTTCTGTATTTGCATTTGTTGTGAGAATTTGCATGTGTTGTCGATTTGATTTGTTAGTGTTTTTCTAGTTGCATGTGCTCTTTAAGAAAATAAAAATTCTTCATTGTTGAGCGCTAGTAGTAGTCTTCTGTCATGTGAAACTATCCTAATCAAGGAAATTATAGAAACTTGGAAGAACAAAATTACCATCCACTCGCATACTGTAAGTTTCAATATGTCTCCTGCGCCATCCACCACTGAAACAAACATTTTTCAAACTACTTATTTAAAATGAGCTGAAACAACACAATTCTTGAGGTTTCGTTGGTTTTATGCCCAATCCACCTAAATTTGCAAAATCTAATGAGTTAACTTAAATTTTTCATGTTGTCCCAACTCAAATTGACTGTGTGACACTCAGCATTTGAACAGTGATTGTCACTGATAGATGAAGTGATGTGACAGTGATGTAATAATGAGAATAAAAATAAAATCTTAATAAATATAAAGACCTTAAGCTGATAAAAAACTGTGTAACTTCCTGAAATGTATTGAGCTACAAATAATCACGGAATGACATCAAGAATTTTGCATCTTTAACAAGAATTAGCAAAAAAAAAAAAAAAAAAACAATTTAGCATCCAAGACTCGTTAGTTAGCTGCAAAAAATGTGAAGATCATATTGCTTAGTATTTGCACTATATTACAAATATTATACTACTGTACAATGAAAAAAAAATTCAATGATGTTTCTTTGGTTTTCCAATATGTTTTTTTTTTTTTTTGTAAAATTTGTAAAGATTATTTGAGCTGAATTAAAACAAATAAAGTTGAACATTGCTATATTTAATTTGTTGGTTTAAATACAACCCATATAAATTGTTTGCAACAATTTTGCAGAAATCTTTTGAGTGTGTGTGTGTTTGTGTGTGTGTGTGTGTGTGTGTGTGTGTGTTTGTGTGTGTGTGTGTGTGTGTGTGTGTGTGTGTGTGTGTGTGTGTGTGTGTGTGTGTGTGTGTGTGTGTGTGTGTGTGTGTGCGTGTGTGTGTGTGTATATGTACTAGATGCATATTCCACCTTGAAAAATCAGGTCACATTTAGTGGTATGCTAGGTTTAAAGTGTGGTTGAGGAGCAATAATGTCAACAGTAATGGAAATTATTTACAGAAGTTAAATATAAGTGCAATATAAATACATGTCTAAATGATATATGTATTATCAAATGATTACAGTGTTCAGAATTCACTGTGGTATGATTTTTGGAATCGATTGTTAGAGAATTTAATTCTCATATCTGCATACCTATCTGGTCCATATCATCATAAAAAAACAGTATGTAGTTAGCCCTGTCACCTCACAGCAAGAAGGTCGCTGGTTTGAGTCTCGGCTGGGCCAGTAGGCGCTTCTCTGTGGAGTTTGCATGTTCTCCTCGTGTTCACGTGAGTTTCCTCTGGGTGCTCTACAGTTATGCGGTACAGGTGAATTGGATAAACTAAATTGGCTGTAGTGTATGAGTGCATGTGAGAATATGAGAGTGAATGGGTGTTTCCCAGTACCTGGGTGGCGTCCCCTGATAAATAAGAGACTAAGCCGAAGGAAAATGAATGAATGAATATGCACAGTACCGTTTGTGGTAGAATTAAGATGATGCAAAATAATTGTATCATTTGTTTTGATATTAAATTATTATTTTAATGCTTTTTAAACAGGCATTTTGTAAATGTCTCATGTTATACGGTTATATTTTTGGGAATAGCCAATGTACAAGTCAAAATTATAAATTTTTATCTACAAGAAGGTCGCTGGTTTGAGCTGGGTCACTTGGCATTTCTGTGTGGAGCTTGTATGTTCTCCCCATGTTTGTGTGGGTTTCCTGCAGGTGCTCCGGTTTCCCCCACAAGTCAAAAAACATGCTATAGGTGAATTGGGTGAGCTAGAATCTCCCAAACTCCCAGAATCCAGATATTCAAAACATTGTATCTCTGCCAAATATGTTCCTGTCCCAATAAACCATACATCAATGAAAAGCCTACTAATTTAGCTTTGTATTTTAGATTTTATTCTTAAATTTCATCTTCCAAAAACTAACCATTGTGACATAAATATGTCCTGAATGATTAAAGAATGCAGGTAAATCATGAGGTTAATGAAGAAGAATGTCCAAAAAATGTTAAATTGACCAGAAATACTTCATATATGCATCTCACAAACCTCTAAGCAAATATAGGAAGGGTGTATGTAACACTTGCTGTAATCCTTAATATTACTGTAATCCACCAGCATACAGTAGAAAAAAAAATACAGCCAACAGTGCAATTTTCAGTCATTGTCATCAAAACATCAAAACCCTAACCGCAGGAAACAATGACTGAGCACACATATTGAAAACATGGCTAAGCATTCTTGTTTGTAAACAAAATGCCTTGTGATGCCACTGATATGTTCATTTACACACTATTTTTAGTCTTAGAAATAAAGCTGTCACTGTGGTGATGGAGATGTTTCTTTTCAGATACTAATATACACTCTTTATGTACTTTTAAGCTATATTAATATGGACCCTTTAGGTACAAATATGTACCTCTGGAAAAGACACAACCATTGTAACAGCTTTTTAAACTGTTTCTGAAAGTTTTGAGATTCCATTTTATGGCGAGTTATTTACTTTTATTTATTTATTGTTTACACTGTAAAAATGCTGGCTTCCACACAATTCCTCCATATTGTCCCAAAACAAACCAATTAGGTTAACCTAGTTTTTCCAAAACTAAAGTGGATTAAACATAAAACAATTAGGTTGTCCCTAAAAAAAAACTTCAGAATTGAGTTGTTTCAACTCATTTTAAATAAGTAGTTTTAACAAGCAACTTAATAATTTTTTTGAGTGTATTCTTAAAGGTAATAGTTCAACCAAAATTGAAATTTCTGTCATCGTTCACTCACCCCTCACTTCTTCTAAAGCTTTATTCTGTTGAACACTAAAAAAATGTTTTAAAGAAAGCTAAAAACCTGTAACCATTGACTTCCGAAGTATTTGCTTTTCCTCCATGGAAGTCAATGGTTACTGGTTTTCAGCTTTCTTTAAAATGGCTTCTTTAGTGTTCAAGAGAACAAAGAAACCCATAAAGGATGTAACCACACAAAGGACAGTAAATAGTAAGTTCATTTTCATATTTGGGTGAAATATGGCTTTCATTGGTTTGCAATTTTATAGCTTTCATTGGTTTGCAATTGCTACTGAAGATTTGAGAAATAGAAAAAAAAAAACTCAAACCAGCGACCTTCTTGCTGAAAAGCATCAGAGCTAACCACTAATCCACTCGCTATAACTTTACACTGTAAAGAATGCAGGACTCCACACATTTTATTCATGTAGTCCCAACACAAAGCAAATAACTTAACAAATTTAAGTGGATTGCACATAAAACAATTTAGCTGTCTTAGAAAAATCTCCAAAATTATGTTGTTTCTGCTCATTTTAACTTAGTCTGAAAAAGGAGCAAATGTTGTTTAGTGTACTAACAGATATGGTAACACTTTGTTTTGACGGTCCATTTGAGTATTAGTAGACTGTCTGCTAAATATCTGATCCTGCTCCTTCAACAGGCATTTAACTGACTATAAGAAACTTTGCAAGTACATTGTTTCTTACACTTACCCTAACCCCAAACAGTCTACTTATAATCTAGAATTGGTTGGCATGTAGTTGCAATTGTAACTCAAAATGAACTTAAATTCAACAAATGAACCATTAAAATAAAGTGTGACCACAGAAACATATACAGTAAAACCTATTAAATCAAAATGCAATATTAAATAAAAAGTTGAGCTAATCAAGATCTGTTTGCACAAGGCAACAAATTAATGTTTTATTGTCAGCTACTTCTATGAGTATAGACGCTCTCATGCTATTTTTAATGCCTGTAACTGCTGTATCTGTTCTTACACTATTCCGCTTACTATTACAAATATGCAACCGTGCAATATGCAAACCACTGTAGACTCCAAAACATACGATTATATCAGAAGTCTAAATTTCGTTCGTGACAGGAAATGACAGGAAAAAAACAGTGGGTGGAAAGCATTCTGCAAAACGCTTTGTGAAATTGACAAGCAGGATCCATAGATTGGTAAATGTTTGCATTAATATAAACATTGTGGCGAAAAAAATAACCTTAGCTTCACAGATGAACATGTACACACCACACACTGATTGATTTATATGAAATACTTAACATTTAAATGCAAGTAAGAAGTGACCCAAAAGAACCAAAGCAAATATATCAAAATAAAAGAGCGTCTAAAGAAATGACTGCATTTGATTTGATCATATGTGAACTTTCCATCTTCCAAATTTCCAGCCTTCATTATAATCTGACGTGATGCAATACTTAGCAAGTGATCAGCAGATAAAGCATAATGAACGATTGCAAAACTGGAAAGGATCATTTCGAAAGTGCTGAATCTGCTTTCGAGTCTATCTGATTTTAATACTTTCCATAAATTTAGAAAATCGAATAATCTATTGACCGGGCTATGTGATAGGCTGAGAGTCAAACCACACCCTTAACCAAATTTTCCATCTCCTCTACTGTTTTTTTCTTCTTCTCAAGTCTCATTTGATTTTTTTCCCTTCGATTACACATATTGTGCAAATTGGCTACATTACTTGCAAAATTTGAGCACTTTACGGGCATTTGCAGTCAGCTTGAGGTTTCCTGCCACGTTACTGATGTCACAAAGCTTTCCAGAACTCACTCATGTATAAGAGACAGATACCCCCCTTCTCAGTTATTGCACGACACAATGATTATCACACTTATTATAATCTTTATATATATCCCACTGGGATTCGGTAAGTACCTTCTGGGCTTCAAAATGTTTTTTTTTTTAATTGCTTTTCAGGCACAGATATTTTAGATGGAGACATCTTTACCCCTGTGGGTGGCAATTAACCATTTTATTAATATTATTTTATTATTATTATTACTATTATTAGTAGTATTATTAGGAATGTAAACATTAGCTTTTGTTACTTAAAAATATTATTATTATTATTATTATGCAGTAACCTGAAGTTAATGCAAAAGCCTAATTTTAAAGCTTCCTCAAGAATTCTCTTTTAGAATGCATACATTTTTCATTTATTTATTTATTATTATTATTTTAATATTGAGTTTAATTGAAACTATGTAAACTTGTTCTTTACTTTCAATACAATTGTTAAGTAGAATGATTATCCAAATAAATTTGTAGAAAGAAGTGAGTGAGTTACAGTACATCCAATGCTTCATTCATCTCTTTGTTTTGCCTCCAGCTCTGGTTGTTTCTCAGCCTTATCGTGTGACAGGAAAAGATGGAGAAGTCTCCATACACTGCTCTTTTAGATCCAAACTGAGGCCGGAAGAGGTCCAGGTTTCTGTGTATAAAGCATTGCATGGACACGAGAGGATCTGTAGCGCGTATGTCAACCTCTCAGAGCCCTACTTCGCAACAGATGGCCCAGTTCGCTGCAGAGGGAATATTAACTTTGGAGGAGTGGATCTGATCATCGCTGGACTGCGAGGGGAAGACACGGACGTCTATCGCTGCGAGATCGAGATCCTCTTTCCACCTCCATATCTCAGAGCGCTCGGGAACGGCACTGTTGTTTACATACAAGGTAAGCGAAATCTTGTTTTCAGTCTCTTACATGTGGGTTTTTACCAGTTTCACCTTTTTATATGCAGTTGGTAATGGTTTACAATAGAGTTTTGTGACAGGCTATTACAAATACCGATATTGTTTATATATATATATATATATATATATATATATATATATATATATATATATATATATATATATATATATAAACTATATATATATATATATATATATATATATATATATATATATATATATATATATATATATATATATATATACAATATGTTTTTATACATATTTTTAAGCCTCTACATAGATTATACTAGCAAATTTGGTTCACTGATAAAGAGTTTATTTTAAAATAAAAATACAAATGTGCGCATCTTTTACGTATTTTCATCTGGTTCCCTTCTACCTTTTTCTGTTGAACACAATTCATTCTGAAAACAATTGCTGGGAATACGTAGCAATTGACATCCATTTTTTAAAACATTCTTTAAAACATCGTCTTTTGGGTTCAACTGATGAAACTCAAACAGGTAATAAATGACAGAATTTAGATTTTTTTGATTGAGTTATCTCTTTAAAGCGCTAGAGGGAGCCAGAGAGCAGAGTATAACATAAACGACTGAAGGAGGAAATCTGAGGTCACCTGAAAATACAAGGGTGGAAACGGGGCCTCCCCGGCGCACTCTTCTTTACAGCAATTGTGCTCTACATTTTTGATATTACCCATGGAAACTTTGACTTTACATGTGAATGATGTTTTTCTTTGAAAATGTAGATTTCTTTATGACGAAACCGAAGTGTGCAAACGTAAGCTCTTAAAAAGGGTTGAAAGACAACCATCAAAGATGGGAAGAGTAACACTTGAAGAGCATGAGCTTCCTGTTTTCAAACAGAACAGGCCTCAACTGTTAAACTGTCATTCTTTTGGTCTTGTTTTGGTAGAGAATTTAAATGAAGGATGATTTACATACAGGCTTGCATTGGCTTTCTGTGCACATAAAGTGGTAGATGTGTGTGGCAGGGTGACATCCAGAGGACAATTTTAGTAATAACTGATGTTCTTTCATAGAAATCCCAAACTGCCTCACTGCACACAATGCATCCACCCAGAGCCAGCGTCAAAGCAAGAGCCAGACATCTTATCGGGAAACTGTTGAAAATGATATTGGTCCACTTCTTCTGCTATACATCATCTTGATCATCACTTCCTGCAGTTTTTTTCTACAGGTAAGAAAAATGTCTATTCCAGTATTGTTTTTATTTTTTTTATTCCACTGAAAAGATCAGGATCTCTACCCAGTGGCTTTAATGTGACTTCTATCTATCTATCTATCTATCTATCTATCTATCTATCTATCTATCTATCTATCTATCTATCTATCTATCTATCTATCTATCTATCTATCTATCTATCTATCTATCTATCTATCTATCTATCTATCTATCTGTCTGTCTGTCTGTCTGTCTGTCTGTCTGTCTGTCTGTCTGTCTGTCTGTCTGTCTGTCTGTGATGCAAAATAGTATTTATGTCAGACAATTGGGTTGGATTAAAATGCAAATTTACTACAAATTTTTAATTATTTTCAAAGATTTTGGTGCTGTGATTAAAACCACTGAAATACAACAATCATAAAAAACTGTTTGCTGTATGAGGTGCCCACGATAAAGATATCATGTTCATTCACACAATTTGTGCATGTTTACACACACACACACACACACACACACACACACAAAAAATGCAGTTAATTCAGCCTAACCACTCCAAGTTACAACAGGTTACCTCTTATTTTACTTAAAGTCAACTTGTGGCAACAGGTTTACTCACATTTTTAGGTAAAGTAACTGCTATTTTTTCTTTTAAAGGCAAACTTTGTATAAAGCAGGTAGTTCATGGTCTTTTCAACAGGCTAAAACTATTGTAGGCTGTAGATGAACTCTTACAGTATTTACAGTTGACTCAAAAATATATTTCCTGCTTGTTCAGACTACTTAATTAAAATGAGCTAAATCAACACAATTCTTAAGTTTTTTTTTTTTTTTTTTGCAGGGGTAACTTGTTTTATGTTAAAATTTGTTAAAATTAAGTCAACTTAATCAATTTATGTTTGGACAACATGAAAGAACAGTGTGGAACCCTGCATTTTTTTAAGTGTTTGACATTAATGTGAACAGATGTCATTTACATTTTCCTCTTCTCTATAACAGATCGCCATCTGCAAATGGAGAACTTCTTCATCTATGGCACCGATGCTTTCCCAAAAAGAGAGCTATGTGAAATTCTAGGGGGCGTGATTTTCCCCTTCCTGCATGTCCTAGCATGTATTCACACCTGCATGTACTCGCATGTCATTTTCTCCCGCATGTATTTACATGTCATTTTTACCTGCATGTATTGACATGTATGCACTGTATTTTCTACATGTACTCACATGTATTCCTACCTGCATGTATTCACATGTATTTACACTGATATTTGACGTTGTTATTTCATTTTTTAAACAATAGTTTTCTTTTTTATGTTAAAAAATAACCTTTAAAGGGGACCTATTATGCAAAAATCAGTTTTATAAGAAGTTTAAATACATTTGTGTGGAAACTATGTGAATATAACCAGCTTCTAATGGTAAAAATGTATTCGTTTTTTTTATTATAATCACACTTGATAAAACAGTCAATAGAAACACTTTGATTGACATTCTCTCTTCGTACATGTCATCAGAGGGGAAAAGCTCTGCCCATTGGTGACTATTTCTTCCTCATTAGCATAAGACGTTAGTCTTGCTTTTAAAACTGCCACTATGCTGACACATAGGCATCTGTAGCTCCGCCCTATTTTAAAAAGAGCACAATCTCATTTGCATTTAAAGTAACAGTCGCCAAAATGGCACAATTAGAATTAAAGCCTACAAGGGTACGTTTCAAAAAGTTATAAATAATTATTTAGGGGTATTTGGAGCTGAAACGTAACATACACATTCTAGGTACATCAAAGATTATTGTAAACAAGGTGCATAATAGATCCCCTTTAAAATAAAAATGGTGGTTGAGCAACTGTTTATTATGGCTAAAGAGGGGAAATGAATAAAGAATTGTTTCAACAGTTCTAATAAATGTTCTACTTTTACATATGGCTGGTTGGGAGAAGATGTCACAATTTGATAAATTGTAAGAGTTTGTTTGATTTCTGAAATGTTGACTTTTTTCTGTGTATATTTTTAATGCAATTTTATGCATATTCAAATAAACCTATTTTCCACGATAAGATGTAATTGGTCGTTTTTGACAAATCCTTTTATCAACAATTAATCAAGTTCCAACATTTTCTGTCTTACTTGATTATTAAGTTTATTCATTCATTTTCCTTCTGTTTAGTCCCTTTATTTATCAGGGGCACCACAGTGGAATGAACCGCCAACTTATCCAGAATATGTTTTACACAGTGGATGTCCTTCCAGCTCCAACCCATCACTGGGAAACATCCATACTCCATATCCATAGTCATTCACACACATACACAATGGCCAATTACACGACATCAGTGGTCCGCCCCCTTCCCCAGCCCTGCACATTTTGTATGTCTCTCTGATTTGACACACAGGGATCAGTTCATGGATCTCTCTGTTAATGAGCTGATGGTCTGAATCAGGTGGATTAAGTAAAGAGGACATACAAAATGTGCAGGTGGGGGGGTCGAGGACACTATAGCGCATGTCTTTGGACTGTGGGGGAAACAGTAGCACCCAGAGGAAACCCATGTGAACACGGGGAGAACATGCAAACTCCATACGGAAATGCCAACTGGTCCAGCCAGGACTCGAACCAATAACGTTCTTGCTGTGAGGTGACAGTGCAAACCACTGAGCCACTGTGTCACCGTTTAATATTAAGTGCCCCTTATTAAACATGTAAACAATAAAAATAATGTTACTTTTTTTTTTTGCTAAATGAGTTATTCATTCATTCATTTTCTTTTCTGGTTGGTCCATTAATTAATCTGGGGTCACCACAGCGGAATGAACCGCCAACTTATCCAGTGTATGTTTTACGCAGCGGATGCCCTTCCAGCTGCAACCCATCACTGGGAAACATCTACACACACTCATTCGCACACATACACTATGGACAATTTAGCTTACCTAATTCACCTGTACCGCATGTCTTTGGACTCGTGGGGGACACTGCAGCACCCAGAGGAAACCCACACCAACATGGGGAGAACATGCAAACTCCACACAGAAATGCCAACTGACCCAGTCGAGGCTCAAACCCATGACCCTCCTAATGTGAGGTGATCATGCTAACCACTGCGCCACTGTGATGCCTTAAAATAAGATATAAGAAATATAAAGTAACAAACATATTCACATGTTAAGTTTGACATTGTTTGCAGTATTGAAGTCTGTTTGTGCAAGTAGAAATACTTGTTACAAAATACACTTACACACTTGTTGCTACACATGTAGTTTCAGATGAGATACGTGTTGTTGGTTACCAATGTCCTGTTACACATTTGTACTTATACATGAGGTTGCCTTTTAAGCAGTTCCACATTAGTAAGTTGCTTTGGATAAAAGAATCTGCTAAAAAATGTAAATAAATGAGGAAATGTAAATATAAGTAGTTACCAGTAATGCATATTGCACATTATTTAAAGTGGGAATCATGTTTCTTACAGTTGAAGTCAGAATCGTTAAACACCTTTTGATTTTTTTTTCTTTTTTAAATAATTTCCAAATGATGTTTAACAGAGCAAGGAAATTTTCACTGTATCTCTGATAATATTTTTTCTTCTGAAGAAAGTCTTTTTTGTTTTATTTCAGCTAGAATAAAAGCAGTTTTTATTTTTTTTTAAAAACATTTTAAGGTCAATATTATTAGCCCCTTTAAGCTTTATATTTTTTCGATAGTCTACAGAACAAACCATCATACAATAACTTGCCTATCAAGTAAATATCAAGTAAAATATTATTTACTGTCATCATGGCAAAGATAAAATAAATCAGTTAATAGAAATTAGTTATTAAAGCTATAATGTTTAGAAATGTGTTGAAGAAATCTTTCTGTTAAACAGAAATTGGGGAAATAAATAAACGTCGACTAATAATTCTGACTTCATAATGGTGTAAGTAGACTTGTGGGGTTGTATGTGTGTGAGAAACAGAGAGTGAATGTGTGCTATTGTACAACAAAAGATTTGCTCTATAACATTTTGTAGGTTCTTGATGGAACCATCAATGCTACTAAGAATCTTAATTTTTTTAAGACTGTAAATTTACAATGAATGGCATATTTTACTTTCATTTTGTTTCGACAACGTAATTAATAAACATGATAAAAACAAAGACATTTTACTTGCATTCAACATTTTTTCAGTGCATTACATCTCTTTTTTTTAAAGCCATCAGTCGTCTTATCAGACATCTCTTCTTCTTCTCTCTCTCTCTCTCTCTCTCTCTCTCTCTCTCTCTCTCTCTCTCTTTCACACACACACACACACAACCACACACAAACAAACGTACAACTATCTTTATGGGGGCGTCTCTACAAACTTTTATAATTTATATAAAAGTATAATTATCTTTAACCCAACCGTCACAGGAAACATTCTGCTTTGTATTTACCTTTTAAAAATACTTGGATCCGAGCTGATCTCCTCATGGGCAGTATTGGGGGTAACATTTACAAATAATACGAGTTACATAATAATATTGCTTTTCTAAGTAAAGCAACGCACTATTTTTACAAAATAAGTATATTTGAGTTACTTTTTGAAAATGTGACGCAAGTTACTTTTTAGTTTAAATAATTTGCTTTTAAAAATAAATCACTGAATTTAAATGAAAGTAGTCGCAATGAATCACGCAGGGCGGCATGGTGGCGCAGTCGGTAGCGATGTTGCCTCACACCAAGAAGGTCACTGGTTCAACCCTCGGCTAGGAGTTTGCATATTCTCCCCGTGTTCGTGTGGGCTTCCTCTGGGTGCTTCGGTTTCCCCTACAAGTCCAAAGACATGTGGTACAGGTGAATTGGGTAAGCTGAATTGGCCATAGTGTATGTGTGTGAATGAGAGTGTATGGGAGTTTCCTTGTGATTGGGTTTCAGCTGGAAGGGCATCTGCTGCATAAAACATATGCTGGATAAGTTGGTGGTTCATTGCGTTGTGGTTACCCCAGATTAATAAAAGGACTAAGCTGAAAAGAAAATGAATTAATAAATGAACAATGAATCATGCAGTCAACGAGATTATACAGTGCATTGTTAATTGCAGAACTCCTCTATTTAAAAAAGGAAAGAAAAAAAAGTTCTGAAAGAGATAAAGCCTCAGACAGGTAATGAAAAATAACACAAAAGTAACTCAAAAGTAACGTAACGCATTACTTACTATAAAAAAGTAACGCAACTAGTTACTTTTTTGGGGGAGTAACTCAATATTGTAATGCATTACTTTCTAGTCACTTTCCCCAACACTTCTCATAGGGGACCAAATAAGTCCACACAAAGTTAAAATCTATTGGTTTTGCTATAATTGTGGAGACACTTGGTCCCCGCAAAGTCAGGAATAAAAGTACACTTTAAAATATATTTTTAAAATTTATCTTGAAGTTTCATTGGGACAACTTATAACTTTTAACAAATTTATGTGGATTGAACATAAAAAAATTAAGTTGTCCCAATGAAATCTTAAGAATTGCGTAGTTTCAGCTCATTTTTAAAAAGTAGTTTGAACGAGCAAAGTTTATATTATTAAGTGTACTTGTATTCCTGACTTTGCGGGGAACAAGTGTCTCCACAATTACCAGTACATTTTTACTTTGTGTTGACTTCTACTTTCTGGTCCCCCATGAGGAGTGTTGGGATAAGTGGCTAAGTTGGAAAAGTAATGCATTACAATATATATATATTTTTAATGTTCAATCCACGTAAATTTGTTAAAAGTGTTAAGTTAACTTAATCAATTTGTGTTGGGACAACATGAATGAATTGTGTGGAACCCTGCATTTTTTACAGTGCATACACACAGAAATATCACAAACATGTCTCGGTTCTGTGAAGCTCAGCTATCCATCATAAAAACAGGACATGACTACGAGATAGGTTGCTGCGCTTTCATGTTTGTGATGCTTCAACAGGATGTTGAAATGGAGAAACATTCTGGGTCTGAAACCGCAAACGAAGGGTTGGGTTTAGGGTTAGGGTTAGTATAAGTTGAAGTACTTGCAAAGTTTTTTATAGTCATTTAAAGGAGCAGTATCAACAAATATGAAGCGGACAGTCTACTAATACTTAAATGGACCGTCAAAATAAAGTGTTACCAAGTGTTACGTATATTTACACACAATCTTAGCCTTACATTTGACTTCATGCTTTAATAAATTCTGGAATTTGTTTAACCCGACTTTTGCTAAAATATGAACCATCCCATTTTTGGTGTTATTTCTTGAATGACATTTTAATACAACCCAAAATTCAACCAAATATTTCATCCAAATTTGGGTTAAAACAACCCAGCTATTTTTCTTAGAGCGTACTATCAATGAACGACATGAGAATGAACTGATTTTGTTTTTTATTTAGCCTGTCTTATGAAACTAAAACACATTTTGCATTAAGCAAATCGAGATATTGCTCATTATGTGGGTTTTTCCTAACATACTTGTGTCACATCCATCAGTGACCACCTGAGGACGCTGTAGTGCATCAGGACTAAGACAGCACTACAGCGTCTCAGAAAAACTACATTTTCATACATGCCCCGCGCACACATCGGAACACCTACACTGACCTGTCATCACATCTGGCATGCACTAAATTCCAGGGGTTTCATTACCACGACGTAAAATGGGCGTGGCTCGGTCGGTGTTTGGGAAACGCCCCCTTAAAAAAAAAACAATACTGAGAGGTCACCGATCATGCGCAGTACAGGTTCTTTTTAGCGCAGTCATTTCAAACGGCATGCACTAAATTCCAGGGGTTTCATTACCATGACGTAAAATGGGCGTGGCTCGGTCGGTGTTTGGGAAACGCCCCCTTAAAAAAAAAACAATACTGAGAGGTCACCGATCATGCGCAGTACAGGTTCTTTTTTAGCGCGGTCATTTCAAACAGGATGATTATGGATAAAGAACCTACCGCGGTGGATAACGAGGGAAAAAAACAATCATACAGGTTATTTTTTTTGTTTTTATAATGTTATATTTTAAAGATTTCATTAGCAAAAACGGCTGACCTCGTTTTACTCTGTTTTACTGTCTCTGGGCTTTTGTACTTCCATTTTAAACCAAATAATAATGGTTGTGGTAAGATTAACCGTGTTTTTGTAGTTTAAAATATGGTATTCAGTCATGTTTAAACAAATAAATACCACATTTTCTGTAATAAATCGTGGTTAATTTTTCTTTCTCGATCTTAGTTAATTAACATAACTCATATTTATTTTCTATTTTTCATTTAAAGTCATCATACACAAAACAACTGAGATCAGGACAGGTATCTGATGTTACTGTATATAAAAGTGATCATACATGAAACACCTGGGATCAGGACAGGTATCTGATGTTACTGTATATAAAAGTGATCATACATGAAACACCTGAGATCAGGACAGGTATCTGATGTTACTGTATATAATATAAAAGTGATCATACATGAAACCCCTGAGATCAGGACAGGTATCTGATGTTACTGTATATAAAAGTGATCATACATGAAACACCTGGGATCAGGACAGGTATCTGATGTTACTGTATATAAAAGTGATCATACATGAAACACCTGGGATCAGGACAGGTATCTGATGTTACTGTATATAAAAGTGATCATACATAAAACCCCTGGGATCAGCACAGGTATCTGATGTTACTTTATAAAAGTGATCATGCATGAAACCCCTGGGATCAGGACAGGTATCTGATGTTACTGTATATAATATAAAAGTGATCATACATGAAACACCTGGGATCAGGACAGGTATTTGATGTTACTTTATAAAAGTGATCATACATGAAACACCTGGGATCAGGACAGGTATCTGATGTTACTGTAAATAATATAAAAGTGATCATACATGAAACCCCTGGGATCAGGACAGGTATTTGATGTTACTTTATAAAAGTGATCATACATGAAACACCTGGGATCAGGACAGGTATCTGATGTCACTTTATAAAAGTGATCATACATGAAACCTCTGGGATCAGGACAGGTATCTGATGTTAACTAATATAAAAGTAATTATACATGAAACCCCTGAGATCAGGACAGGCATCTGATGTTACTGTATATGATATATAAAGTATTTGACACAAAAGCCCTGGGATACCTGAGGACAGGTATCTTAAGTTATAACAGTATTAATGTAATCTGAGAGGTATCTTAAGTTAATTTGTTTAATATAACATACACTGATTCACATGAAACACCTGCGATCAGGACAGCTATTTTGTACTGGATATAAAAGGCATTGGACACGAAACCCCTGCGAATACGTACAGGTATCTGAATCAAACGGCTGTTTTCACAATCTGCGCATGATCCGTGTCCTATGCAAAATCACAGATAGGCCACGCCCACCCGATGACGTAGTAGCGGTTACGCTGTACTGAAACCCCTGGAAAAAAGTGCCTGCCCATCACATCTGTTTTGTGTTACCGTTGATTATCTGGACTGTTTATACAACCATTTCACCACAGTTTGTCATCGCGTCGTTTGTCCTTCTTGTCTTTCCTGCCGCAGTATTCCCAGTAAGTTTGATATTCGAGTTTTGATTCTTGAGCCTTGTCTCTGTTTTATGTTTCTTGTTTTGTTTTTTATTTGTACTTTGAGCACCTTGTTTAACTGTTGATGCGCACTGTAAATAAACCGCACTTGGATCCGCACCTTTCTGTTTATTTTTTGGTCTGTTTTGATCACGCTAAACGTGACAGAACGACGCGATCACTTATGGATCCAGCGGATAACAGTATAATGCGCCTAAAACAAGGTAATCGCTCTATTTAGCGATATATCAAGGAGTTTTTGGAGCTAGCCCCGAAGAGCTCTCATAGTGACTTGTTATTAATGATGTTTTTTCGGGGAGGACTTTTGGAACCAGTTCGTTCCCTCATGCCACCGTATGAGGATCAGTGGCGCCCCCAGAAAATTTTCTTAGGGGTGGCCAGAAGAGGCCGCACCAAATCTTGGGGTGGCACACAAAAAAAATAATGAATTCAGTGTAATGTTATATTTTTGTTTCTGGTAAATGAAATAATGTAGTTTTTATTCATTTAATTAATTCTACTTGAAATATTGCAATTTATTCTTTGAAATAATCCAGCAAGTACATGTGCAAACCAAATAAAAATCTATGTTTATTTTAAAAACACTTTTCATATACTGTATAATTAACTTCTTTTTTTACGTGCCTTTATTGTACATCATATGAGATATGCCATGTCTAAAATTAATGAAGATTAATGAGTTTATTATTCCCAGAGATGGGTTGCAGCTGGAAGGGCATCCGCTGTGTAAAAATGTGCTAGATAAGTTGGCGGTTCATTCTGCTGTGGTGACCCTGGATTAATAAAGGGACTAAGCCGAAAAGAAAATGAATGAAAGAATAATGAGTTTATTAATTACCCAAACAAATGAACAAACTGAACAAAAGGCATTACTATACACACTCACTATAACTAATAATATCATTTATCCATATTGCTTTTTGAACCATTTTATTAATGCAGCTTCTTCTATTGATATACTGTAGCTTAAGGTAAATATTAAATAGCCATTGCTGTCTATTGAAGGTGTGTGCGTGCTGTCAAGGACGATCGAGGAGGGTAGTGGTGGTTCTAGTTTAAATGACACCCTGGGTGAACCACCCTATACCCCCACCTCTCTTAAATTGTTAGATTTGTTATTCAATAAATATAACAATTTATTTATATTTATTCTAAATAAATACAATTAATATTAATATACAATTATTATTCTAAATAAATAACAGAAATCAGTCCTAAATATTACTGGAAAACAACAACTGGAGTGATATGCCAACATCACTTAAGAAACCTTTTGCATGAAAATTAATTATGACAATTCTAAAGAATACAAAAAATGTATTATAGAATTTTCTGTGATCTTAGACCAGATCATGGCTGAGAAATCATGTTATGAAGTCTTACCTCCCTGACTCATTATCCCTCCTTTCTGCTTTAAAGGCATGCTTAGTGAAAGTAACATCATCATCATCATCATCATCATCATATTATATAAACTTTAAACGACTTTCAAACTCGCTGCGTGCCGACACCTCTGCACAAAAGGCTGTTACTCCGGTTTCATGGCGCATGAGCGGTGCCTATTATGTCGGCGTGCATGCAAACAACCAACCGGGATTCACACAGGAGTGCGTGAGGCGCGCGGGAATGGTTTTCCGCGCGCATGCGTCAGTTTGCTTTCACCAGCATTGAACCAGAGGGGGAGAGCTACGTCAGTAACACCAACAATAATTTAGTGACTGCATTTTATTTACTTATTTATCTAAATATTGGGAATTTATGAGTTCATTTAAATCAATAATGTCAACTGCAAAATTATATTGGGGTGGCCACAGGGGTGGCCAGAGTTTACCGAGGGGTGGCCACCCCTTGGAGGCGCCCCTGATGAGGATGACTGGAACCTTTACCGCTTCATTGAAGCAGCCTTGTTGATCGCTGGCTCCCCTCTCTCTGTTGCCCCGAGGGAGGAGAACCCTCAGGAGGGAGGCCTGAGCGGAGGGCAACCGAGAGGGATATTTTCGGGGCCAGCCGATTTAACAAAGGGAAAGAGCAGAGAGGCTGGACTAGAGTTGCGCCCTTATCCGCGTCGGGCTGTCCGAAGATCACCTTTTTCTGAGCCTCTGGAGAGCCTGCTCGAACTGTGTGGAACCCCAGTGTCTCCTTCTCCTGTTAACTATGCTCTCCCTTCTCAAACCACCAGACGGAGGAGGCGTAGGAACCAGCCCCAGAGCGCCCGCCAGTGTCGGCTCCAGCCCCAGAGCGCCCGCCAGTGTCGGCTCCAGCCCCAGAGCGCCCGCCAGTGTCGGCTCCAGCCCCAGAGCGCCCGCCAGTGTCGGCTCCAGCCCCAGAGCGCCCGCCAGTGTCGGCTCCAGCCCCAGAGCGCCCGCCAGTGTCGGCTCCAGCCCCAGAGCGCCCGCCAGTGTCGGCTCCAGCCCCAGAGCGCCCGCCAGTGTCGGCTCCAGCCCCAGAGCGCCCGCCAGTGTCGGCTCCAGCCCCAGAGCGCCCGCCAGTGTCGGCTCCAGCCCCCGAGCGCCCGCCAGTGTCGGCTCCAGCCCCCGAGCGCCCGCCAGTGTCGGCTCCAGCCCCCGAGCGCCCGCCAGTGTCGGCTCCAGCCCCCGAGCGCCCGCCAGTGTCGGCTCCAGCCCCAGAGCGCCCGCCAGTGTCGGCTCCAGCCCCAGAGCGCCCGCCAGTGTCGGCTCCAGCCCCAGAGCGCCCGCCAGTGTCGGCTCCAGCCCCCGAGCGCCCGCCAGTGTCGGCTCCAGCCCCCGAGCGCCCGCCAGTGTCGGCTCCAGCCCCCGAGCGCCCGCCAGTGTCGGCTCCAGCCCCCGAGCGCCCGCCAGTGTCGGCTCCAGCCCCCGAGCGCCCGCCAGTGTCGGCTCCAGCCCCCGAGCGCCCGCCAGTGTCGGCTCCAGCCCCCGAGCGCCCGCCAGTGTCGGCTCCAGCCCCCGAGCGCCCGCCAGTGTCGGCTCCAGCCCCCGAGCGCCCGCCAGTGTCGGCTCCAGCCCCCGAGCGCCCGCCAGTGTCGGCTCCAGCCCCCGAGCGCCCGCCAGTGTCGGCTCCAGCCCCCGAGCGCCCGCCAGTGTCGGCTCCAGCCCGGCTTCTGGCCTTACCGGCGCCACCCAGGCTCCTCGCCCTGCCGCCTCCAGTCCCACCGCCTCTCCAGCTGGCTCTCTTGGGGTTCCCTGCCTTGTGTTTTCTGCAGGATCATCCGTGGGTCATCCCTCCCGCCCCTCCCTGGTGGTTCTCATTTCGGACTAATTCCCCGGCTGCACCCTGGCTTCCTGTCGGGGTGCCTGACCCACAGACTGACCCTGATCTGGCCCTCCCATCCCTCCCTTTGTTCCTGCTCCGCTCCGCCCCCTCTCTGGGAACTAGTCTGGGAGCGTCTGGAAGCTGCTCTTTAGAGGGGGGTGTAATGTCACATCCATCAGTGACCACCTGAGGACGCTGTAGTGCATCAGGACTAAGACAGCACTACAGCGTCTCAGAAAAACTACATTTTCATACATGCCCCGCGCACACACCGGAACACCTACACTGACCTGTCATCACATCTGTTTTGTGTTACCGTTGATTATCTGGACTATTTATACAACCATTTCACCACAGTTTGTCATCGCGTCGTTTGTCCTTGTCTTGCCTGCCGCAGTATTACCAGTAAGTTTGAACACATACTTCCTGTGTTTTCTTACTCCAGCAAAAACAAAGTGAAGATCTACACCCAGCATCACACTGTCAAACTGACGAGGATACGACAACATGCCTGACATCTTCACTCTTATTGCTCTCAGCTTTTCTCTCATGCTTCACAATGGTAAGAGACTCATCTGTCTTTAATTGTTGATGATCACTGTTTTGTGTTTGTTCAACTTGATTAGATTTATTTGGATCAACTTAAATACAAGATGCTTCGTTTTTTGGCATATGTGTGGGGTGAGTTTCTTACTTGGTTAAATGCTCTCAAAACAATTACTTTTGCTGCGTGTTCAAACTACTTATTTAAATGAGCTGAAGCAACACAATTTAGGAGATTGCTTTGGGAAACTTACTTGTTTTAAGTCCACTTGAAATTGTTACGTTAACTTAATCGATTTGCGTTGAGACAACACAATTGCATGGAACCCTGCCTTTTTAATAGTGTGGACAGTTCCTATTACCTCATTTATTCTCCCTAATGTGGTTTTACACCATTATGCACTGTAAAAATCTTGCAGCCTTACATGTTTTAATTGAATTAAACTAAGTTTTTAGTCATCACAACTTACATCAGCCAAAATGACAACAATTTTAATTTAAACATTGTATGCCTTAAAGAATTGTTGCAACTCCTATCAATACTAGTGGAAAATAACTGTTGACATAAGTTGTCATCACATCTTCTTTTACAGTGTCGGTTACTTTCTTCCGTTGAACACTAAGATATTTTGAAGAATGTTGATTGCTGGCACTTCTTGACTTAGTATAATTATGGGAAAAAAATACTATAGAGGTCAGTGGTTAGAGGAACCAAAATATCATCTTTTGTGATGAAAAAAAAAATAAAAAAAAAATTAATAAATAAACTCATAGGCTTTAAACAACTAAAGGGTGAGTAAATAAAGATTGTTTTTGGTAAAACCACTAAAACAACCCTGCTAAAAAAAATTTAATAATAAAAACATTTTAAACCAGCCTAGGCTAGTTGGTTGGTTTTAACTGGTCGACCAGCCTGGTCTTAGAGGGATTTTGGCCAATCCAGACCCTATTCCAACCTAATCTTAGCTGGTCAGGCTGGGAGATGACCAGCTAAAACCAACTTGACCAGCCTGGCCTGGTTATAGCTGGTCATTTTCCAGCCTGACCAGCAATGTCCTGGCAGGAAATGACTAGAAACCAGCCTGGAAATCACCAAAACCCCTCTAAAACCAGGCTGCTCGACCAGCTAAAACCAGCCAACCTACTTAGGCTGGTTTAAGATGTTTTTTTTCAGCAGTGAAAACATACTGTATATTACACTGGTAACCTACAATAATCTGTATCCAATAATCATGTACGCTACAATAATTTTTTCTTGGTTTTATTTGTTTATGTTAACAAATTATGTAATGTTCTTGTAAGATGTTTACAATAGTACATATTCCAGTGATATCTTTAAAAAAGCTGAGCTTGTTAAATTCAAACATTGCATTTACACAAGTGTTAATCAGAATGTGGTCGTGTCATACAAATACTCTGAAAAGCAAATCAGTGCTAATTTAAAGATCTTAATACACCTTTAACGAAAAATCCATCTGAATATTGACCTTAATGTTCATGTACAGTAGGCTACGAGCTAGCGCAGCCATTGCAATCTTTTTCGCTCAAGACTTCCAATCTCATTCACTTCCATTGATGTTTAGAAATTAAAAACAGCTTGTTATGCTGCTTCATGTTGCAAACTTTTCTTATTATTTTATTCTACTTATGTATAGCCGTGGACATTTGTAAAGCAAACAGGTTCTGCCATTTATTATTCCTAGTCATTTCTCGCATAAACGACTGATTTGGAAGTTGAAAACAATCTCAACAACGAGTGCACTTCCGCATTAAAGAATAAGATCAATATTAATACTTGCACATGTCTGAATTAAGGTGACATTTGAGGTGACATAAATCAAAGTCAACATTCTGGGTGATTTTAGATTCAACCTTTTTAAGTGGGTTTAATCGTCGTTAAAAAATGAGAAAAGAACGTTCCCATAAAAATTTAAATTGACTAATTTCTTGCCTTAATGTTGTTCCAAACCTTTATGAGTATATTATTTCTGTTGAACAGAATAGATTTTTTTTTTTTTTTTTTAAATGTGGGAACCAGAGGGTGACATGCTGGCACAGTGGGTAGCACTGTCACCTCACAGCAAGAAGATCGCTGGCTCGAGCCCTGGCTGGGTCAGTCGGCATTTCTGTGTGGAGGTCGCACGTTCTCCTCGTGTTTGCGTGGGTTTTCCCACAGTCCAAAGACATTTACAATAGGTGAAATGGATGAGCTTAACTGGCCGTGGTGTGGGTGTGAATGCAAGAGTGTGTTGGTGTTTCCCAGTGCTGGGTTGCAGCTGAAATATGTAAAACAAATGCTGGTTAAGTTGGCAGTTCATTCCGCTGTGGCAACCCATGATTAATAAAGGAACTAAGCTGAAAAGAAAATGAATGAATGAATGAATGAATGAATGAATGTGGGAACCGGTAGCCATTGACGTCCAAATAGGCAAAAAAGAATCATTTATTCATTCATTCATTCATATTATTTTTGGCTTAGTTCCTTTATTAATCATGGTTTGCCACAGCGGAATAGACCGGCAACTTATCCAGCATATGTTTTACACAGCAGATGCCCTTCCGGCTGCAACCCATCACTAGGAAACATCCATACACACACATTCGCACACATACACTGTTCAATTTAGCTTATTCAGTTCACCTACAGAACATGTCTTTAGACTGTGGGGGTAACCGGAGAACCCGGAGGAAACTCACGCGAACACGGGGAGAACATGCAAACTCCACACAGAAATGCTCGCTAAAAAGAATATGCAATGTGATTCATGGCTACCAGATCCCCAACATTCTTCAAAATCAATTTTGTTTTTGTCTTCAACAGAAATAAAAGGAACTCAAATAGGCTTTAAAACAAGTAGAGGATGAGTATTATGACAGACTTCCATTTTTGGGTGAACTCTGCTTTAGCAGATTATACTTTATTGTAAAAGTACTGTTTGTGCATGTAAAGATGTTCAGTCCCAAACTCTTTTCTCAAAGTAAACATTAAATCTAAACTGTTTGATCAATTAATGAAATCTGTTAATGAAATTAAATCTAAACTGTTTTGGTATCTTTGTTCCCTTGTAGCACACTGCATCTGGGACGTGAGTGAACCTCTCAACCACACACTCAATGACGATGGATCAGTCAATGTCACATGCATGATTTTGGGAAATGAAAATTTCAGTGAATTGGACGCCAAGCTGAAAATGAATGGCAAATATGTGTGTGAGGTTGAAGACAAAGGTGAAACTAGTGGACAAAACTGTTCATTGCATTATGAAGACAAGAAATTCATGTTTAAATTGAACAATCCCAAAGACATACACAATTCTACATTTTCCTGTGAGATATCGAAAATTAAACCATTCCCTGTCGAAACAAAGGCAGGGCCAGAAGCTAAGCTTTTTCAAGGTATGAATCTTTAAAACATCGTCTTTTGTGTTTAACTGATGAAACTCAAACAGGTAATAAATGAAGACAGAATTTAGATTATTTTTTTTTGATTGAGTCATCTCTTTAAAGCGCTAGAGTGAGCCAGAGAGCAGAGTATAACATAAACGACTGAAGGAGGAAATCTGAGGTCACCTGAAAATACAAGGGTGGAAACGGGGCCTCCCCGGCGCACTCTACTTTACAGCAATTGTGCTCTACATTTTTGATATTACCATTGGAAACTTTGACTTTACATGTGAATGATGTTTTTCTTTGAAAATGTAGATTTCTTTATGACGAAACTGAAGTGTGCAAACGTAAGCTCTTAAATGCTAAAGGGTTGAAAAAAAACATCAAAGATGGGAAGAGTAACACTTGAAGAGCACGAGCTTCCTATTTTCAAACAGAACAGGCCTCAACTGTTAAACTGTCATTCTTTTGGTCTTGTAGAATTTAAATGAAGGATGATTTACATACAGGCTTGCATTGGCTTTCTGTGCACATAAAGTGGTAGATGTGTGTGGCAGGGTGACATCCAGAGGACAATTTTAGTAATAACTGATGTTCTTTCATAGAAATCCCAAACTGCCTCACTGCACACAATGCATCCACCCAGAGCCAGCGTCAAAGCAAGAGCCAGACATCAGATCGGGAAACTGTTGAAAATGATATTGGTCCACTTCTTCTGCTATACATCATCTTGATCATCATTTCCTGCAGTTTTTTTCTACAGGTGAGAAAAATGTCTATTCCCGTATTGTTTTTATTTTTTTTATTCCACTGAAAAGATCAGGATCTCTACCCTAATCTGTCTGTCTCTGATGCAAAATAGTATTTATGTCAGTCAATTGGGTTGAAATAAAATGCAAATTTTAAGTTTTAATTATTTTCAAAGATTTTGGTGCTGTGATTAAAACCACTGAAATACAACAATCATAAACTGTTTGCTGTATGAGGTGCCCACGATAAAGATATCATGTTCATTCACACAATTTGTGCATGTTTACACTTTAAAAAGGTATCAGTTGGCTTTCTGTTGCCCTAAAATTAGGAAATGTGCAAATTTGCAAAAAAAAAAAAAAAAAAAAATGAAGTTAATTCAGCCTAACCACTCCAAGTTACAACAGGTTAGCTCTTATTTTACTTAAAGTCAACTTGTGGCAACAGGTTTACTCACATTTTTAGGTAAAGTAATTGCTATTTTTTCTTTTAAAAGCAAACTTTGTATAAAGCAGGTAGTTCATGGTCTTTTCAACAGGCTAAAACTATTGTAGGCTTTAGATGAACTCTTACAGTATTTACAGTTGACTCAAAAATATATTTCCTGCTTGTTCAGACTACTTAATTAAAATGAGCTAAATCAACACAATTCTTAATTTTAATTTATTATTATTTTTTTTTGCAGGGGTAACTTGTTTTATGTTCAAACCACTTAAATTTGTTAAAATTAAGTCAACTTAATCAATTTATGTTTGGACAACATGAAAGAACAGTGTGGAACCCATTTTTTTTAAGTGTTTGACATTAATGTGAACAGATGTCATTTACATTTTCCTCTTCTCTATAACAGATCGCCATCTGCAAATGGAGAACTTCTTCATCTATGGCACCAATGCTTTCCCAAAAAGAGAGCTATGTGAAATTCTAGGGGGCGTGATTTTCCCCTTCCTGCATGTACTCGCATGTCATTTTCTCCCGCATGTATTTACATGTCATTTTTACCTGCATGTATTGACATGTATGCACTGTATTTTCTACATGTACTCACATGTATTCCTACCTGCATGTATTCACATGTATTTACACTGATATTAGAAGTTATTTTTTATTTTTTAAACAATAGTTTTCTTTTTTATGTAAAAAAAATAACCCATAATAGGGGACCTATTATGCAAACATCAGTTTTATAAGAAGTTTAAATACATTTGTGTGGAAACTGTGTGAATATAACCAGCTTCTAATGGTAAAAATGTATTCATTTTTTTATTATAATCACACTTGATAAAACAGTCAATAGAAACACTTTGATTGACATTTTCTCTTCGTACATGTCATCAGAGGGGAAAAGCTCCGCCCATTGGTGACTATTTCTTCCTCATTAGCATAAGACGTTAGTCTTGCTTTTAAAACTGCCACTATGCTGACACATAGGCATCTGTAGCTCCGCCCTATTTTAAAAAGAGCACAATCTCATTTGCATTTAAAGTAACAGTCGCCAAAATGGCACAATTAGAATTAAAGCCTACAAGGGTACGTTTCAAAAAGTTATAAATAATTATTTAGGGGTATTTGGAGCTGAAACGTAACATACACATTCTAGGGACATCAGAGATTATTGTAAACAAGGTGCATAATAGATCCCCTTTAAAATAAAAATGGTGGTTGAGCAACTGTTTATTATGGCTAAAGAGGGGAAATGAATAAAGAATTGTTCCAACAGTTCTAATAAATGTTCTACTTTTACATATGGCTGGTTGGGAGAAGATGTCACAATTTGATAAATTGTAAGAGTTTGTTTGATTTCTGAAATGTTGACTTTTTTCTGTGTATATTTTTTATGCAATTTTATGCATATTCAAATAAACCTATTTTCCACGATAAGATGTAATTGGTCGTTTTTGACAAATCCTTTTATCAACAATTAATCAAGTTCCAACATTTTCTGTCTTACTTGATTATTAAGTTTATTCATTCATTTTCCTTCTGTTTAGTCCCTTTATTTATCAGGGGCACCACAGTGGAATGAACCGCCAACTTATCCAGAATATGTTTTACACAGTGGATGTCCTTCCAGCTCCAACCCATCACTGGGAAACATCCATACTCCATATCCATAGTCATTCACACACATACACAATGGCCAATTACACGACATCAGTGGTCCGCCCCCTTCCCCAGCCCTGCACATTTTGTATGTCTCTCTGATTTGACACACAGGGATCAGTTCATGGATCTCTCTGTTAATGAGCTGATGGTCTGAATCAAGTGGATTAAGTAAAGAGGACATACAAAATGTGCAGGTGGGGCGGTCGAGGACACTATAGCGCATGTCTTTGGACTGTGGGGGAAACAGTAGCACCCGGAGGAAACCCATGTGAACACGGGGAGAACATGCAAACTCCATACGGAAATGCCAACTGGTCCAGCCAGGACTCGAACCAATAACGTTCTTGCTGTGAGGTGACAGTGCTAACCACTGAGCCACTGTGTCACCGTTTAATATTAAGTACCCCTTAATATACATGAAAACAATAAAAATAATGTTACTTTTTTTTTTTTTTGCTAAATGAGTTATTCATTCATTCATTTTCTTTTCTGGTTGGTCCATTTATTAATCTGGGGTCACCACAGCAGAATGAACCGCCAGCTTATCCAGTGTATGTTTTACGCAGCGGATGCCCTTCCAGCTGCAACCCACCACTGGGAAACATCCACACACACTCATTCGCACACATACACTATGGACAATTTAGCTTACCTAATTCACCTGTACCGCATGTCTTTGGACTTGTGGGGGACACCGCAGCACCCAGAGGAAACCCACACCAACATGGGGAGAACATGCAAACTCCACACAGAAATGCCAACTGACCCAGTCGAGGCTCAAACCCATGACCCTCCTAATGTGAGGCGATCATGCTACCCACTGCGCCACTGTGATGCCTTGAAATAAGATATAAGAAATATAAAGTAACAAACATATTCACATGTTAAGTTTGACATTGTTAGCAGTATTGAAGTCTGTTTGTGCAAGTAGAAATACTTGTTACAAAATACACTTACACACTTGTTGCTACACATGTAGTTTCAGATGAGATACGTGTTGTTGGTTACCAATGTCCTGTTACACATTTGTACTTATACATGAGGTTGCCTTTTAAGCAGTTCCACATTTGTAAGTTGCTTTGGATAAAAGAATCTGCTAAATGAGAAATGTAAATATATGTAGTTACCAGTAATGCATATTGCACATTATTTAAAGTGGGAATCATGTTTCTTACAGTTGAAGTCAGAATCGTTAAACACCTTTTGATTTTTTTTTTCTTTTTTAAATAATTTCCAAATGATGTTTAACAGAGCAAGGAAATTTTTTTACTGTATCTCTGATAATATGTTTTCTTCTGAAGAAAGTCTTTTTTGTTTTATTTCAGCTAGAATAAAAGCAGTTTTTAATTTTTTAAAAAACATTTTAAGGTCAATATTATTAGCCCCTTTAAGCTTTATATTTTTTCGATAGTCTACAGAACAAACCATCATACAATAACTTGCCTATCAAGTAAATATCAAGTAAAATATTATTTACTGCCATCATGGCAAAAATAAAATAAATCAGTTAATATAAATTAGTTATTAAAACTATAATGTTTAGAAATGTGTTGAAGAAATATCTCTGTTAAACAGAAATTGGGGAAATAAATAAACGTCGACTAATAATTCTGACTTCATAATGGTGTAAGTAGACTTGTAGGGTTGTATGTGTGTGAGAAACAGAGAGTGAATGTGTGCTATTGTACAACAAAAGATTTGCTCTATAACATTTTGTAGGATGTAAAGGTTCTTGATGGAACCATCAATGCTACTAAGAATCTTAATTTTTTTTAAGACTGTAAATTTACAATGAATGGCATATTTTACTTTCATTTTATTTCGACAACGTAATTAATAAACATGATAAAAACAGACATTTTACTTGTATTTAACATTTTTTCAGTGCATTACATCTCTTTTTTTAAAGCCATCAGTCGTCTTATCAGACATCTCTTCTTCTCTCTCTCTCTCTCTCTCTCTCTCTCTCTCTCTCTCTCTCTCTCTCTCACACACACACACACAACCACACACAAACTAACGTACAACTATCTTTATGGGGGCGTCCTATAATGATAATGATTTTTATACTCTACAAACTTTTATAATTTATATAAAAGTATAATTATCTTTAACCCAACCGTCACAGGAAACATTCTGCTTTGTATTTACCTTTTAAAAATACTTGGATCCGAGCTGATCTCCTCATGGGCAGTATTGGGGGTAACATTTACAAATAATACGAGTTACATAATAATATTGCTTTTCTAAGTAAAGCAACGCACTATTTTTACAAAATAAGTATATTTGAGTTACTTTTTGAAAATGTGACGCAAGTTACTTTTTAGTTTAAATAATTTGCTTTTAAAAATAAATCACTGAATTTAAATGAAAGTAGTCGCAATGAATCACGCAGGGCGGCATGGTGGCGCAGTCGGTAGCGATGTTGCCTCACACCAAGAAGGTCACTGGTTCAACCCTCGGCTAGGAGTTTGCATGTTCTCCCCGTGTTCGTGTGGGCTTCCTCTGGGTGCTTCGGTTTCCCCTACAAGTCCAAAGACATGTGGTACAGGTGAATTGGGTAAGCTGAATTGGCCATAGTGTATGTGTGTGAATGAGAGTGTATGGGAGTTTCCTTGTGATTGGGTTTCAGCTGGAAGGGCATCCGCTGCATAAAACATATGCTGGATAAGTTGGTGGTTCATTGCGTTGTGGTTACCCCAGATTAATAAAAGGACTAAGCTAAAAAGAAAATGAATTAATAAATGAACAATGAATCATGCAGTCAACGAGATTATACAGTGCATTGTTAATTGCAGAACTCCTCTATTTAAAAAAGGAAAGAAAAAAAAGTTCTGAAAGAGATAAAGCCTCAGACAGGTAATGAAAAATAACACAAAAGTAACTCAAAAGTAACGTAACGCATTACTTACTATAAAAAAGTAACGCAACTAGTTACTTTTTTGGGGGAGTAACTCAATATTGTAATGCATTACTTTCTAGTCACTTACCCCAACACTTCTCATGGGGGACCAAATAAGTCCACACAAAGTTAAAATCTATTGGTTTTGCTATAATTGTGGAGACACTTGGTCCCCGCAAAGTCAAGAATAAAAGTACAGTTAAAAATATATTTTTTGCACGTTCAAGCAACTTTTTTAAAATGAGCTGAAACAACACAATTCTTGAAGTTTCATTGGGACAACTTATAACTTTTAACAAATTTATGTGGATTGAACATAAAAAAATTAAGTTGTCCCAATGAAATCTTAAGAATTGTGTTGTTTCAGCTCATTTTAAAAAAATGGATTTTGAACGAGCAAAGTTTATATTATTAAGTGTACTTGTATTCCTGACTTTGCGGGGAACAAGTGTCTCCACAATTATGTAGCAATACCAGTACATTTTAACTTTGTGTGGACTTTTACTTTCTGGTCCCCATGAGGAGTGTTGGGATAAGTGACTAAGTTGGATAAGTAATGCATTACAATATATATTTTTTATGTTCAATCCACGTAAATTTGTTAAAAGTGTTAAGTTAACTTAATCAATTTGTGTTGGGACAACATGAATAAATTGTGTGAAACCCTGCATTTTTTACAGTGCATACTCACAGAAATATCACAAACATGTCTCGGTTCTGTGAAGCTCAGCTATCCATCATAAAAACAGGACATGACTACGAGATAGGTTGCTGCGCTTTCATGTTTGTGATGCTTCAACAGGATGTTGAAATGGAGAAACATGTTGGGTCTGAAACCACAAACGAACGCAACCACAAAGCATTAAGAGGCTAATTGAGCTTTAACCAATTACTGGTCTCGTTTATCTTTTTCAAACAACAGCTTTTCTGTCAGACAAAAAATGTTGGTTACACTTTATTTTGATGGTCCGTTTGTTGAATCTAAGTTACACTGCATCTACATGCCAACTAATTCTCATTAGATTATAAGTAGACTGTTGGGTTTAGGGTTGGGTTTAGGGTTAGGGTTAGTGTAAGTTGAAGTACTTGCAAAGTTTTTATAGTCATTTAAAGGAGCAGTATCAACAAATATGAAGCGGACAGTCTACTAATACTTAAATAGACTGTCAAAATAAAGTGTTACCAAGTGTTACGTATGTTTACACACAATCTTAGCCTAACATTTGACTTCAGGCTTTAAATGCGGGATTATTTTAACCTGACTTTTGCTAAAATATGAACCATCCCATTTTTGGTGTTATTTCTTAAATGACATTTTAATACAACCCAAAATTCAACCAAAATTCAACCAAATATTTCATCCAAATTAAAACAACCCAGCTATTTTTCTTAGAGCGTACTATCAATGAACAACATGAGAACGAACTGATTTTGTTTTTTATTTAGCCTGTTTTATGAAACTAAAACGCATTTTGCATTAAGCAAATCGAGATATTGCTCATTATGTGGGTTTTTCCTAACATACTTGTGCATCAAACATTTCCCTTTTGACAACTTCATATTACGAGAAATCTGCCCACTCACTTCTTCACTGCCAAAAAAGTGTCTCGCCTGGGACACTTGAAGCAAAAAGAGCCAACATCACTGTTATAAACAAACTCTTTCCCATGTTATGATTCATTTTGCAAAAAGAACATTTAGCAAAAGTCTGTGTAAATACTGCTGTCCTATCTCCACATCTAAACATCTCCACATGCTATAGCGGGTGTCAGATGTGTGGGTGGATATTGATCAGCACACAAACTTCCTGTGTTTTCATACTCCAGCAAAAACAAAGTGAAGATCTACACCAAGCATCACACTGTCAAACTGACGAGGATACGACAACATGCCTGACATCTTCACTCTTATTGCTCTCAGCTTTTCTCTCATGCTTCACAATGGTAAGAGACTCATCTGTCTTTAATTGTTGATGATCACTGTTTTGTGTTTGTTCAACTTGATTAGATTTATTTGGATCAACTTAAATACAAGATGCTTCGTTTTTTGGCATATGTGTGGGGTGAGTTTCTTACTTGGTTAAATGCTCTCAAAACAATTACTTTTGCTGCGTGTTCAAACTACTTATTTAAATGAGCTGAAGCAACACAATTTAGGAGATTGCTTTGGGAAACTTACTTGTTTTAAGTCCACTTGAAATTGTTACGTTAACTTAATCGATTTGCGTTGAGACAACACAATTGCATGGAACCCTGCCTTTTTAATAGTGTGGACAGTTCCTATTACCTCATTTATTCTCCCTAATGTGGTTTTACACCATTATGCACTGTAAAAATCTTGCAGCCTTACATGTTTTAATTGAATTAAACTAAGTTTTTAGTCATCACAACTTACATCAGCCAAAATGACAACAATTTTAAGTTAAACATTGTATGCCTTAAAGAATTTAGTTGCAACTCCTATAAATACTAGTGGAAAACAACTGTTGACATAAGTTGTCATCACATCTTCTTTTACAGTGTCGGTTTCTTTCTTCTGTTGAACACAAAATAAGATATTTTGAAGAATGTTGATTGCTGGCACTTCTTGACTTAGTATAATTATAGGAAAAAATACTATAGAAGTCAGTGGTTAGAGGAACCAAAATATCTTCTTTTGTGATAAAAATAAAAATAAAAATAAATAAATAAATAAAAACTCAAATAGGCTTTAAACAACTAAAGGGTGAGTAAATAAAGAACATTTTTGGTGAAGTGTCTCTTTAAGTTTTTGGTAAAACCACTAAAACAACCCTGCTAAAAAAAAAAAACAAAAAAAAAAAAACATTTTAAACCAGCCTAGGCTGGTTGGTTGTATTTAACTGGTCGACCAGCCTGGTCTTAGAGGGGTTTTGGCCAATCCAGACCCTTTTCCACCCTATTCCAACCTGATCTTAGCTGGTCAGGCTGGGAGATGACCAGCTAAAACCAACTTGACCAGCTTGGCCTGGTTATAGCTGGCCAAGTCCTGGCAGGACATGACTAGAAACCAGCCTGGAAATCGCTAAAACCCCTTTAAAACCAGGCTGCTCGACCAGCTAAAACCAGCCAACCTACTTAGGCTGGTTTAAGATGTTTTTTTCAGCAGTGAAAACGTACTGTATATTACACTGGTAACCTACAATAATCTGTATCCAATAATCATGTACGCTACAATAATTTTTACTTGGTTTTATTTGTTTATGTTAACATCAAAGTATGTAATGTTATTGTAAGATGTCTAAAATAGTACATATTCCAGTGATATCTTTAAAAAAGCTGAGCTTGTTAAATTCAAACATTGCATTTACACGTGTTAATCAGAATGTGGTCGTGTCATACAAATACTCTGAAAAGCAAATCAGTGCTAATTTAAAGATCTTAATACACCTTTAACGAAAAATCCATCTGAATATTGACCTTAATGTTCATGTACAGTAGGCTACGAGCTAGCGCAGCCATTGCAATCTTTTTCGCTCAAGACTTCCAATCTCATTCACTTCCATTGATGTTTAGAAATTAAAAACAGCTTGTTATGCTGCTTCATGTTGCAAACTTTTCTTATTATTTTATTCTACTTATGTATAGCCGTGGACATTTGTAAAGCAAACAGGTTCTGCCATTTATTATTCCTAGTCATTTCTCGCATAAACGACTGATTCGGAAGTTGAAAACAATCTCAACAACGAGTGCACTTCCGCATTAAAGAATAAGATCAATATTAATACTTGCACATGTCTGAATTAAGGTGACATTTGAGGTGACATAAATCAAAGTCGACATTCTGGGTGATTTTAGATTCAACCTTTTTAAATGGGTTTAATCGTCGTTATAAATGAGAAAAGAACGTTCCCATAAAAATTAAAATTGACTAATTTGTTGTTCCAAACCTTTATGAGTATATTATTTCTGTTGAACAGAATAGATTTTTTTTTTTTTTTTTTGGGAACCAGAGGGTGACATGCTGGCACAGTGGGTAGCACTGTCACCTCACAGCAAGAAGATTGCTGGCTCGGAATTTGCACGTTCTCCCCGTGTTTGCGTGGGTTTTCCCACAGTCCAAAGACATTTACAATAGGTGAAATGGATAAGCTTAACTGGCCGTGGTGTGGGTGTGAATGCAAGAGTGTGTTGGTGTTTCCCAGTGCTAAGTTGCAGCTGAAATATGTAAAACAAATGCTGGTTAAGTTGGCGGTTCATTCCGCTGTGGCAACCCATGATTAATAAAGGAACTAAGCTGAAAAGAAAATGAATGAATGAATGAATGAATGAATGAATGAATGAATGAATGAATGAATGAATGTGGGAACCGGTAGCCATTGACGTCCAAATAGGCAAAAAAGAATCATTTATTCATTCATTCATTTATATTATTTTTGGCTTAGTTCCTTTATTAATCATGGGTTTTCCACAGCGGAATAGACCGGCAACTTATCCAGCATATGTTTTACACAGCGGATGCCCTTCCGGCTGCAACCCATCACTGGGAAACATCCATACACACTCATTCGCACACATACACTATGTTCAATTTAGCTTATTCAGTTCACCTACAGAACATGTCTTTGGACTGTGGGGGAAACCGGAGAACCCTGAGGAAACCCACGCGAACACGGGGAGAACATGCAAACTCCACACAGAAATGCCCGCTAAAAAGAATATACAATGTGATTCATGGCTACCAGATCCCCAACATTCTTCAAAATCAATTTTGTTTTTGTCTTCAACAGAAATAAAAGGAACTCAAATAGGCTTTAAAACAAGTAGAGGATGAGTATTATGACAGACTTTCATTTTTGGGTGAACTCTGCTTTAGCAGATTATACTTTTATTGTAAAAGTACTGTTTGTGCATGTAAAGATGTTCAGACCCAAACTCTTTTCTCAAAGTAAACATTAAATCTAAAGTGTTTGATCAATTAATGAAATCTATTAATAAAATTAAATCTAAACTGTTTTGGTATCTTTGTTCCCTTGTAGCACACTGCATCTGGGACGTGAGTGAACCTCTCAACCACACACTCAATGACGATGGATCAGTCAATGTCACATGCATGATTTTGGGAAATGAAAATTTCAGTGAATTGGACGCCAAGCTGAAAATGAATGGCAAATATGTGTGTGAGGTTGAAGGCAAAGTTGAAACTAGTGGAAAAAGCTGTTCATGGCGTTATGAAGACAATAAATTCATGTTTAAATTGAACAATCCCAAAGACATACACAATTCTACATTTTCCTGTGAGATATCGAAAATTAAACCATTCCCTGTCGAAACAATGACAGGGCCTGAAGCTAAGCTTTTCCAAGGTATGTTATCAACTCGTCCTGTAACGAAAACATCAGTTTTTTTTTTACTCTCTGAAATAATGTGGAAGACTTTCTTTCATTTCATTTAAATGGCTTGTATTTAAGGTTGCAGTAACGCTGTGGCAACTCTTAGTTCTCCATGCTACAACACAACTGTCCCCCTACCACCAAGGAATCAACTTGAAGACATTTATCCCTTACTGATCTTAGTTCTGATCATTGTGCTGGTGATGCTCTCTTTCTACAGCATCATTGTAACTGTGACCTACATCAGATTGAGGGTAAAGCATTTACAGAATTTTTATTGCCTGTGTCTGTTTGTTGGGTTTTATCACACTCAAATTGACTGTGGTAAATCCAAATGTTGGGTTTTACTTGGTCCTATAAACATCATTCAAACAAATTGGTAATACTTTAAACTAATACAGTGCAAGTAATTTACTAAGCATTAGCATATCTACATTATTAGACGTTAGTAAACAGTTTATAACTACAGCTACAAATGCTGTATTCTTGACTTATATTCACAAACTGTAAAAAAAAATCAGTAATTTTGCGGTTTATTTCCGGAAGCAGGGGTACCGTAAAAAAAATCGTAAAATAACAGCCGTTAAATTACAGAAATTTACTCTAAAATAACAGAGGTTGAATAACAGAACTTTACCAGAAATAAAAATTTATTTCTGTTATTTTACAGTAAATGTCTGTAATTGAACAGCCGTTGCGTTTTTACCTCTGCTGCTGGAAAAAAAAAAAACATAAAGTTACGGATTTTTTACAGTGCATGTATAATGTGCTTAATGATTGTGTTTTCATAAATATTTTTCACTACTAAATTCAGTATTGCATTATTTACAAACCAGTTATTTTAGAGAAGTTGATGTTTTTTTAAAGCTCATTCAGAATGAGTTAATAAACTATTCAAATAATCAGTTATATATCTTTTTTTTTCTGGCATATATTAATGGGTAATTGGTATGTTAATAAATGCTTCATCCAGTTTTGTGACCTAATCTAAAGTGTGGACTTTTTATGTTTTATTTATGCTCATAAATGACAATAACAAGGGTCAGTATCAAATGAACAATACATCTTATCATCTGGGCCAGCCAAAAAGGGGTGGTTCTTTTTTTCTCAAAAAGTGGACCTTTTTGCAGTTATACACCTCTATTCAATTAAGATATTTAAATACTGCATTTTAGTGACATTTTAAGTGGTATTTTTAGCTGAATTATTTTGTCGGATGGTCATCATGATCACATGTTTAAAAATATTTACAAAAGATTTCTAATGAAAAAAATTAAGTGAAATATTACTTTTTTTAAAATACATATTTGTTACATCATATATCATTAGAAAAAAGTTTTAAAATAAAAACTGCAGCAGCACATTAAACTGTCCTCAGTCAGAAATGTCTTTAATAATAATTAAAAACACAGTATAATAATGTAGAACTTTACCATTTTTCTAGCCTTTCTTGTATATAAAAGTGCATTTGAAAATTCATAACAACAATAGCCAAAATAGTATTCAAATGAATTTCATATGGTCCACTTTTGATGCTTCACACCTTTTTATTGCTCATTTTTGTTTCAAGAATAAGGTCTAAGATTTAGAATAAAAGTTACGGGTAAAATGTTTTCTTTTTTTTTACATCAATACAGTAGCTCACGATGACTTCTCAGTTCATAAAATTAAATTATTTGTTAGCATTGGCCAAAACTAATTAGCTAAAGTAATGCAAAGTGACAGCCAACAGAGGATTCCGTTTGGTCTTAAAGCCTTTTTTCAGTAGGTTATTTTCACTATTTATAATTGCTTAACAGTCAAAATAGAACAAATTCTGGACCTTTGTCAGTGAGGGGTGGGTCTTCCCAACCCCCCATGGCTACGATCCTGTATCTAAAAGCATAAAATAACTGTAAAGTTTAAACATTGCTGAATAACAGGAGTGTCAAATACAGCATAAAATTGGATAAAACAACAACAGTATGATAATTTATGAATATATTATGATACATCATTTTAAACGTTATTTAGCAAAGTCTAAACTGTATAGTAATTTTATTTTATGTTTGTCCTGTTTAGAATATAACGGAGCCTTTAATTGTCATTTAGTTAAAGTCAAAATTATTTGCCCCCCTTTGAATTTTATTTAATTTTTTTTTAATATTTCCCAAATTATGTTTAACAGAGCAAGGAAATATTCAAAGGGTGTCTGATAATATTTTTTCTACTGGAGAAAGTCTTATTTGTTTTATTTTGGCAAGAATAAAAGCAGTTTTTAATTTTTTTAAAAACAATTTTAAGTACAAAATTAATAGTTTCTTTAAGCAATTTTTTTTCAATATTCTACAGAACAAACCATTGTTAAACATTAACTTGCCTAATTACCCTAACCTGCCTAGTTAACCTAATTAGTTAAGCCTTTAAATGTCACTTTAAGCTGTATAGAAGTGTCTTGAAAAATATCTAGTCAAATATTATTTAGTGACATCATGGCAAAGATAAAATAAATCAGTTATTAGAAATGAGTTATTAAAACTATTATGTTTAGAAATGTGCAGAAAAAAAACAACTTATGTCCGTTAAACAGAAATTGGGGGAAAAAATAAACGGGGGCAAATAATTCTGACTTCAACTGTATAGGAGATTTACAAAGCATAAATAGTCATCACTTTAGATTGCATTAGAATAATTTAATGCTACCATATAATATTACTCAAGTAATATGTCAAAATTTTAGGAGCTAGTTGTTTGGAAGTAGCCCTATTCCATGATAAAAACCACAGACTTGGCAACCGTCCAGTAACTAATTGCAATAGTATGCAGGCTTTATAATGCAAGCTGAGATTCAATGCAATTGAGCGATGTAATGTCAGACACAATGCACTCAAATGGAGTGAGTGATATCACTGTGATGGGTAGGGTTAGGGGTGGGGTTTGGTGAGCCCATTAAAAAGCATTGGATGCAAATTGTACTGCACCAGGTCTGCATCCAGACCACTCTCACTAATTGTCTCCAGTCTCAAATCTACTGTTTGCACTTCTGTTTATAGGCTCAGTGTCTTTTTGTTTTCTGTTCCTGTCCTTACTGATCTCCAGTCCTATCTGTGTTCTAGTTTTGGAATTATTAATTAATAAACTGCATTTAAATCGGCCTCTTACTTTTGCCTGGCCTACGTAAGACTCGTAATAATACCGTAGTATACTAAAGCTTCTGCCTTTTGTCATGTTTTTATTCAGTCCTTTGTGCGCAAGTGTCAAATTATAGCTGGAAATCAATCATTCTGTTGATATACTGCATCTTAATTCTTACATTTAAATTACATCTGAATTAAATCACATTGCAAAAGGCATCAGATTTTGGATTTTACAAGCTTAAAGGAATAGTTAATCCAAAACAATAATAATAATAATCAAAAAAAAAAAATAATAATAATTTACTCAAACTCAAGTAGTTCTAAACTTTCGTTTTTCTTTTGGACACAAAACAAGATATTCTGAGGAATGTTGGGGGAAAAAAGCAGCCACTGACATCCATAGCAGGAACAACAAATACTATGGAAGTCAGTGGTTGCTTTTTCTGACATTCCTCAAAATATCTTAATTTGTGTTCAACAGAAAAAGTAAATCCAAACATTCTTTGAACAAATGAAGCATGAGCAAATGATGACAGAATGTTCATTTTTGTGTGAACTCTCCCTTTAATGATACTATTACAACCACATTATATCACCCTACTGCATGTTACATACCATAATATTTTTGTCTTTTACTTAAAGGACCAGAAGCTTGAGTCTGCTGACAATCTGACCTATGTGCCAATGCAGGTAAGAGCATTCTTAATGTCTGTCTTCAATGTACAGTTGAAGTCAGAATTATTCTGATCATCCACTAACCCCCCCCCCCCCCCCCTTTATGTCCCCCCAATTTCTGTTTAACAGAGAAAAGTAAAAAAAAAAAATAATAATAGTTGTTTATAGTTACCATATACTAGTTACTATAGTAGCTTATAGTTCAGTGGTCACCAAACTTGTTCCTGAAGGGCCGGTATCCTGCAGATTTTAGCTCCAACCCTAATCAAACACACCTGAATAAGCTAACCAGGGTCTTACTAGGTATACTTGAAACATCCAGGCAGGTGTGTTGAGGCAAGATGGAGCTAAACCCTGCAGTGACACCGGCCCTCCAGGACAAGGATTGGTGACCCCTGTTATAGTTAATAGTTCTATTGGTTTGCAACCCCTGGGGTACTTATATTATATTAAAGACACAGCAATAGCGTCAGATGCAGCATATTGATTTTATAACACCAGATCAAACTTTCTGGCCCATTAACAGCATTCACATATATTTAAAAACTTAAATGAAGATTATACTTGGGTCTATTGGTGTATGTGTGCCATTGCAGGTAAGGTTTCTGTATAACCACCTCAGAGAAAATTTGGGGTCACTGGCATTGTCATTCTGGGAGTCACGGGCTAAAAAGTTTGGGAACCCCTGCTGTAGACTATTGAAATGATTAGCTTAAAGAGGCTAATATTTTTGAACATAAAATGTTTTTTAAAAAAATTTAATCTGCTTTTATTCTAGCCAAAATAAAACAAATAAGACTTTCTCCAGAAGAAAAAATATTATCAGACATACTGTGGAAATTTTCTTACTCTGTTAAACATCATTTGGGAAATATTTGAAAAAGAAGATAAAATTCAAAGGGGGGCTAATAATTCTGACATCAACTGTTTGTGTGATACATTATGACAAACGACTGTTGTCTGTTGCAGAGGAATGTAAAGCGGCATGATATTGACAACACAGAATACGTGGACATGCGTGAATTGCTGAAACGAGGAGGATCCCACAGAGATATGAACCACAACTCTCATTTAAATAACTTCTGAGCCCGTCTCAACAGTGATTTAACTGATTTAAATCAGGCTTTAACTGCTCTTTAACTGCCCTTGCTGGATTAAATACGGTTAAGCTACACTAAACAATATCTCAGGACAAAATTATTGCCTTTTTTGCCAATCAAAAGACTTTCTCAATGGCTAAATCCACTGTCCCCCTCACATAACAGTCATGTTTTCAGTTGTAGATGATTTTTCATTGAGTTGCTTGTGCAACATCATGCTGAATTGTAGCTATGCCAAACTAAAGAACAAGAAAAAACTCTAGCTTTGGACATATTTCATTATTAAGTTTGATCCAATGGACCAATATTTTTAGTTTTATTCTATGCTAATATTTTGTTTGAATATATGTATAACATTTTTTGAATTTGTTATGAAAATCATTGTATTATTCTTCAATATATAATAGACCAACTATTAAATGATGAATTACATCTGTGTAAATGTGTGTCTTGGTGAATGGCTTTGTTACATGACCTGTTTATCGAAGAGGGAATGCAGGAATAGCCAATAAACATTATTGTGGCATAAAAAACATAAAAAAAAAAAAATCAATAGACGTCATCAGTAATTCTTATATTTTGACCTTGCATGTGTGCATTTCTTTCTTAAAAAGAAATTTCTTTATATGTGTCAGACGTTGTTTGTTAAATCTAATTAGTTATTTTTAGACCAATCACAAATAGTATTTTGTAAATAATAATAAAAAAAAGTGTCTATAGTTCATGATTTAGTTGTTTTCTGTTTATTGGTGCTTTGAATTGCATTATGGGACTTCAACATCTGCATCGACAAGCCTTTGGCTTATAAAATTTAACAAAGTGACTTTTGTTGGTATTTTTAGTAGTTTGACACAATATTGCATAATTATGGTGACTTGAGAAAGCAAACATACTGTTATACTACATACTTAATATTCTTCTTATTCTGAGACTAACTTCTATACGGCTCTTCTCCAAGACTATTCATACTACAAGCACCAAATAACACCAAACCTACAAACTGGTCTGACTCGGGTTGCTATATCTTTTCTAACTGATCCGACTTTCGGTTTCCCCAAAACTTTCCCAGAATATTCAGAAAACATCCTAGCAACAACTTAGCAACTGCCTAGCAACCACTCAGAACACCATATCAACCCTCTAGCAAGAAACATGCTCATCCATACTGGAAACATGCTGACATACTGTATATGTAGTTATCTATCTTTACCAACTGCTTCAAACTTCTTAAAAACTACTTCAATTACTTAAACTTTAAAACTACTTTAAACTTTCAGACGAGGCTTTCTTAAGACAGCATAACGTTTGTCTACGAGCTTTACTTGTTGGTTCCTTATAAGCAGAAAAGTATTTACATTTTTTCAACTCCTCTTGTTTTCAAAAGTTGACTGCAATAAACTGCAGTTTACATAGATTAAGCGTTTATAGAAGATATATAAGCCTATATAGAAGGCAAGCCTTCAGCCTTTAGCCAACAAATATACCAGCTGATGCTACTGCTGTGGTTTTTTTGTGTCAGTATACAGGAGTGGAAACCAGAGGCAATTCTAGAATTGGCTGAGGTGCCAATATATGCTGTCTCCAGTGGCAAACAATACAGACTCTCTCCTCTATTCAAAAGTATGACAATATTGCGCAATAAATTTACTGGTCACTTATTTAGGTGTACCAGTAATAAGCAGTAGTACTGCATACCATTACTATTCAAATGTCAATTTCTAATCAGCCAATCACATGGCAGATAATGCGGTGAAAACAACTTTAAACAGAGCAAACCAGAGCAAACATTGATTGTGAATTTAAAACATTCAGTAGGAATTTGGTGTGAACAACATGAAAGCATGAATGTATATTGTAAACATAATATTAATGTTTTAGCCTGGTGGTAGTGCCATTGTGTGGGTCCACATTCTTGACACAACTTTGGGATCCTTAACAATTCATGTTTATTTCTATAGTGATTTTAGGATGTAGATTGTGTCAAATCAGCTTAACATAGAAGTTCTTGTAAATTGAAAGTGTATAGTCCAGATTTTAGAGTTGAACTTCAGTTTTCAGTGTGGTTTAAAAACATCAACCGAGGATCATTTAACTATACCATCAAACACCCTTTGTCTGTGAAGCAAAGTTACCTTTAACACTAATGCATCTCACATCAGCATGATTTTCACACAGAACTATGACCTATGAACCAGTACAGTTTAACCTTAAACCACTTCCACTCTCCTCAGGTAAACAAGCTTAGTTTTCAAGTAGAATGATCTTTATATCTGATTTTGAGGATTTCATTTAATGAAAAAACAAAAATCTGCCCACACCTTGTGAAAACATTTAAGTACCCTTATTCTGACCCTGTTTTTTTCCTGAATTCCCTTTTTGCAGGTGGATGTGGCTAAATGGTTTCCAGTCTCTGCAGGGAATGAAGATGTGGTGATTGAATGATCCGCACTCTCTCCATCTTCAATACCCAGCTTAGGTGCCCCTGAGCAAGACACTTAACCCCTAATTGCTCCCCGGGTGCTGGATGCAATAGTGTATGCTCAATGTGTGTGTGTGCTGCTGTTGTTGTGCTCTCACTCCTCACTCAAAATGTGTGTACAGTGAGATGGGTTAAAAGTAGAGGACCAATTTTAATTATGGGTTAAAACCACACTTAACAAGGCTCACTTTACGTCACATAGAAACCTTCCCGTTTATTTATTTATTTATTTATTTTATTCAGGCAGCTTCACTTCTGCCAGCAGAGTGTTAAGGCACCCCCTAATAATATCTGTATTCATTTACCCACTTGTTTAAAATCCATTGAGTTTCGTTCTTCAGTTGAACAAAAAATAAGATATTTTGAACAATGTTGGTCGATGTTGTCCATTGATATTTTTTTCCAACAATTGAAGTCAATAGAGAATGGGAAGCTTGTCATGGAGAGTTGCTTTCTGCCATGTATTTTTGGACATCTTTAGGGGTGCATAATGGACACCAATGCAAATCATAACAGAAAAAGTAGACCGTTTTATAGTAGGACTGATATATTTTGAAAAAAATACATCTTAAAAACACTCAGAAAAAAATCTATACTAGCATGTAGATACCTTTATAAAGTTTTTTTGTTAGTCTGAGAATTTTGCTTGTCTGAGTATGGATGCAGACAGAGTGGATCAGATAAATGAACCAGCTTATCTGTAATGGGTACACAGACTTTTAATTTCAGTCAGCCAGCCTCAGGGCTTCTGGTTAATTGTCATCCCATACAAAATCACCTAGTTTAAGATTTGATCTTTTAAAAAAAACTGAAATCTTCACTGCCTGGCTGAGATACGATATAAAATGAGTATCAGAGCAAACAAGAAGCATTGCATTAAATTCCTTTTTTCTGCACCATATCTTTAAAACATGGAAATTAATTTTACCCCAGTATTTTCAAAAGAATTTCTGAGCTAGCCATGGCAGCTGCTAATGACATCAGCTGAGTTTAAATTGTCTTTTAGTTGTCTTTAACCTTCTTAATAGAAAGAAGAAACCTTATAAAATTGAAAATAGTCACATTAACCTTTCACCAGAAGTTCATCATTGGCTGAAAAACACTAGCTGTGCATATAGCCCATTGACAGTGTTTCAACGAGCTGCCACAAGAAAACATTTTCATTTTCTTCTTTATTTGTAGCGAGTGCATATGTGATGAGTGTATGATAAATCAACAGAGATCAATGGGATCCAGGTTCTGGTGTCCTAAGGTCACAGATTGCAGTGCACCTTTCGACACTCTTTTATTTTAGCTGGTCAATCAGCATGGTTTTAGTGGGGTTTGGCCATTTCCAGCCTGATTTCCGGCCATTTTAGGCTGGAAAATGACCAGATAAAAAACGATTGAGCAGCCTGGTTTAAGGTTTAAGCTGAGCAGCTGGTTTTAGCTGGAATGGCCAAAACCCCTCTAAAACCAGGCTGGCCAACCAGCTAAAGCTAATAACCAGGCTTGTCTGGTTTAAGCAATTTTTTTTTTCAGCAGGGATGCTTTATGGGTACAATTAAGCTTTCCAAAATGTCTTATTTTACACCACACGAGGGGGAATACATTGTGAGATATTTTTCATTTTAGGGTGAACTATTCCTTTAATGCTCCTGGTGAACCGGATGCAATTCCTGCTCCGTGTCAGTGTTGACGGTACGTGGCCAATGGCGGACGAAGTCTGGGCTTTGTCTCAAAACCATAGCCTACGTTTTGCACAAATACACTACAAAACTAACCATATAGTCGACGGTTTTTAATCGTGCGTGTTTTTAGACCCTCATGACATCCGCTCCCATCAGCATGGATGTGAATTTGACCATCTCCCTGATGCGGGGCCAAATGGGCGCTGTTATCGAGAAAGCCGTGAACGTCGCGGTAGAGACCGTTTTGGGAGAAATGATCCGGGTAGTCGGACTCAAGTTTGAGGAGATCAAACGGGAGATGACCGCTAAAGAGAAGGAGAATGAGAACATTAGAAGAATGTTGGAGACGTCCAGATGTCAGATGAAAACTATGCGCAAGTACATGAACGTCATTGCGGCTAAAGACCCCAATCATAGACCGTACCAGGCAGAAGGAGACATGGCAACATCCAGCCCCGAGCTTCACTGCAGAAGAGCGCCGACCAGTACTGTGTCCGTGTGTGCTAAACCTCAATACCCATGTCCCAGACCCAGAGTTAATGTAGCCGGGCCTGTAGCTGGACCTTCGTGGGCGAGACAGCAGCATCTGCACATGTCCAAAGAAACACCAAGAAATGACAATCACCTGGCTGATCTTCATATTGAGGAGATCCATGGACCATCACCAGCTCATAAAGGTATAAACCTGTGGTAAATATGAATGAGTAATGAATGTTTTTCATATTGCCATTACATATATGCCATAATGTGTTTTAGTGATTAAATGAAAACCATGTTTAATGTTGTCACTGAATCACAACCAAGGTTAAGTCAAGTAACGTTAGCTTTAAATTGTATTATTTTGATACACCAACTAATCGAACCAGCGGTTTATCAAGATTTTTTTCTCTCTAACTGAGATGTTTTCTCAGATTTACAGACCGTCTTGTTTATACTGTACAGGAAGTAACCATTGTTTTGGGTGAACAGCTGCACAAACGTCTCTATGTAATGACATTTGGCTTGATGTGCTAAATAAGTAGGTTTGTCAGTCACAATTCTTTTTAAAAGACTGAGTTTGAATAGTCACATTATAAATAGTCAATTTCAGTACCAAAGTAAAACATACTAATTGAACAACTTACTATTTTAATTAACAAAATTAAACAACTTTTAAAAGATGATTTTGATCAAAGATCATGATCAAAACATCAAGTCATTTTTTAAAAAGTTTTAATAAAAATCTGGTAACACTTTATAATTACACATTATGAATCATTTATTATGCATTAGCAAACAGTTAATTCGTTATTTGTTAATCATTAACTCTACATTAATAGACGTTAGTAAGTAGTTTATAAATACAGCTACAAATGCATTATTCTTGACTTAAAAGTAGGCCCACACGGAATCTGCGCAGTCAGAATTCCGCTGATTTTTAGCCCATAATTCGTTTTGTTCACTTGAGTAATCTGTATTTACTCAGTTTTTAAATTAAATACAGTACTATTATTGACTAATATGAAAATGTTCATCTGCATTATGTACAATGCAGTTTGTACATGTTTGTTAATGATTAAAGTATTGCATAATTTACAAACTAGTTATTTAAGAAAAGTTGGTGGTTTTTTAAGATCATTACAAATGCATGAGAAAATGATTTATAACCTATTTAAATTAACATTCAATTATCCTATTATTCAGTCATATACTAATAGTTATTTTGTATGTTAATAAATGCTTTGTTAAATCAACTTCATCTAGCTTTGTATGTAAAGTTAGGACTTATGCTTTATAAAAACCTTAAAATTGACAATTAGAGGCTCAGTTAAATTCTGAACAGGAAAAAGAATATAAATGACTTCTATATCTATTCATCTGTAGATACACAAATGAAACTGTATCAAAAAAAAAAACTAAATCTTTGCACTCTTATGTAAAATAAGATTACAGTACAGTTTAAACTTCTCTAAATAACATTGAAATGTTGTATCATAATAAATTGTTAAATTGTTAACACTCCTGTTTTTTCGGCAACGTTTAAAGTTTACAGTAATTTTATTTTTTAGATACGATTGCAAACATTTACTGTTTATTTGATACTGAGCCTTTAGTAGTCATTTATAAGGGATTTACAAAGCATGAATAGTCCTCACTTTAGATTAGGTCACAAAACTGGATGAAGTTGAGTTAATAAAGCATTTATTAACATACAAATTAACCATTACTATATGCCTGAATAATAAGAATTATAAATGTTGATTTGAATAGTTTATTAATCATTTACTAACTCATTCTGAATGATTCTAAAAGCCACCAACTATTCTTGGATGCAAATGGTTTGTAAATAATGCAATACTAAATTTAACAATGAAAAATTAATAAGTAATAAAGTATGAAAATACAATCATTAAGTACATTATGAATGTGCTTAACGTCAAGAATACAGCATTTGTTTCTCTATTTAAAAACTGTATTTATAAACCCCGTCTATTAGGGGTGGGCGGTACACTAGTGTCATAGTCATCACCGGTGTGACATTGCCCCACGACATGGATTTTCCAATACCGTCAATACCATAATAAATCAATTATATTCTTTGAACGGCTGCATTTACATCAATAATAGCTCATTCTAAATAATAAGGCATTAAATTTTCTTTAGATGTTCAGTTGTGGTTTAAATACATGTCCTTGCCTTATATCTTGTTTATGTAAATAATAAAGTAAAACATATTCATATCAGCTTTGCCGATGGTAGGTAAAAGAGGAGTGGCCATTAAACGACTAGTGAAACATGGTGAAGAAATGTCGGGTCTGTAGCTTTTACTATCTGAAAAGAGATGAGTGGAGTGTCAGAACCAAACGGTGAGACAGAGGAAAATGCAAAAGGGCTAAATGGCTACCTGCTGATGTTAACGGCTGACAGTGACTTTGATCCACTGGAGTGTTGGCTTCTCCAATGTTCCCACTTCCCGCGCATTAGCCATCTGGCTAAAAAGACTTATGCATCCCAGCCACAAGCTCACCCTCCGAGCATGCATTTAGCATAGGGGCAATATTGTAACAAGCTCCAGGGCATCACTGAAGCCAGAAAATGTTGACAGGCTGGTGTTCATGGCAAAGAACTTGAATATCTAGTTTCATCAGAGTTCAGATGAAGAGAGAGTTAGTTTTTGTGAAAAATACACATTATGACACTGTTCTTGTGTTATTACACTGCTATTTTTTGTTTTGTTGTACATTGTGAAGTAAGATCTTTAGGTTTTATTTTTGCAAAATATCTATGTTGAGAATGCATAATACTCTCCCATGTCTCTTTTTGATCAGGATACCTATCATTTATTTATTATATTATAAAAATATTAACTTTATTCACATACTAAAGGGACAGGACAGGGTACTGCTCCCAAAATGTACCAAAAAAAGCATATTATACCATGATATTATACCATCACCGTTCAAAAAGTGAAAAACACTGTGATATTAATTTAGGTGATATCGCCCACCCCAACGTCTGTTAATGTAGAGTTAATGCTTAACAGATAATGAATGAACTATTTACTAATGTTTAATAAATGGTTCATAGTGTGTAGTTAATATAAAATGTTACCAAAAATCTGAAAACAGTTATAGTACAAAAATACATACAACCATTACGCTTATAATTTTGTTAAAAGCTATATATTGGTAACATTTAATTTATATAATCCCTGTTGTCTTGTGAAAAAATGTTGTAATTTATTAAACGATGCTACATTGTTACTAATGCTACAACCTCACTGTAAACAGCAACAAAAATGAAGAGAATATATACACTTCTACTAAAATGTTAATTATTTTACTTTTTTTAGTTTTTCATACAGATGACAGATATTTTGTGTAATTGCTAAATGAATTATTGACTTTTGTGATCTTCATTTGCTTAAATTTAAATTTAAAACAGCATCTTTTCTGCTGGAAATATTGTTGTCCTAAAAAAAAAAAAAACGTAAATAAAAAAATCGCACACACCTTAGAAACGGGATTGCAGAAAAATTTAGACAGTTTTAAAACCCTGACTTTTCCAAACCGCAGTATACCCTGCTTAACAGTTATGCATGTCAGGGCAGTAGTTGGCATATTAATATGTTCCTCTAGCTATTAGGAAACTGACTGTTGTTAAAGCGAAATCAGAACTTTAAAAGACTAACAATGTTGACTGAATTGTATAACAGGTTAAATTATTGAGTAAACTAACAAACGTGTATCAATGCAAGTTTAGTGTTTTATTGACTATATTACAACTGGTTATGATGGAGATATTACTCATTATTATTTCAATAATCATAGAGTTTCTTAGAATTTTACTCAACTTAAGCATAAATTGACTTTTTTGCAATTTATTTATTTTTCAGTAGTGGAGAACTCAAATCGTCATCTGATAGACAGTCAGGGGCTTCTGTCTGAGACCAGTGATCCAGTATGGGGACAAAACCCTCTGGCATCTGCTGACTCTAGACACACAGACATACCAGACAGCAGCGTCCTCTCTGCACCCATGATGGTGGATGAAAGTATGCCATCCCAAACGACAAACACAGGGGCTTTTGGAGCACCATTGATGAAGATCAAACAGGAGGATGCAGAGGTTGAAATAGTCTGTGTGAAGGATGAACCTGGAGAATCCGGCAGCGCATCAAGGCTTGAATATCCCAACGCTGAACTTAATCAAGTTGGGGAACCAGAGTTTGGGGTTCCACTCGATCTGCCTGCACCATTTCAAACTCTTCAGAGTCCAGGAACTTCCACCGACCTCAACATTCCAGCATTCATCGGCATGGATCCATCCACCTGTAAGTATAACATTAAAAATTTACAGTTTTATTCTTGCCTGCTTGTAGGGCTGTAACGATACACCAAACCCACGATTCGGTTCGTATCACGATTTTTGACCCACGATTCGGTTCGTATCACGATTTTTTTTTTTCGTGTGGGGTGGGAAAAAAAAAGATTTTTAAAACTATTTTTCATTAAATAACATTTGAAAAATCTTTATAAACTAAACATCAAAGAACAATATTAACTATGCAAATTATTAACAATATAAATAGCCATATATAAAATAAATACATAGCCAAAGCTATATCACTTCTGTTTTCTTTGTAACAAAATACTGTTGTAAAACCAAACAGAACTAAACTCCATTGTGTAGATGGTTGAAGCATGTTGAAAATTATTTTTCAATCAAGTTCTCTTACATATAAAGTAAATTAAATGGCTACTAGGGATGCTCATTTCGTTAATTTTGCTAACCGACAACCGCCACTCATTAATCGGTTATTAACGGTTAACTGGTCAGATTACTATTAATTTTATATTAAACAAATTGACGAGTCTATTTTGTGTCTGACACATTAAATATTGCATTTTAAAATACTAATTTATTTTTATATATTAATAGCGGAACAGAACAACAGAGCATCTTCAAGCACCTGCAGTGTTTAGCACAGAAGAGCAGAATAATCTAAATAAAATGAATAAAATAAATAGGACTGCCCTAAATTATTTTCTCTTAAATAATTAATTTATATTACAAAACGAAAATACTGACTGATTCTTTTTAATAACCGGCATGGGCTTTTTTTTCCGATCATATGTTTTTTTTCTTTCGTCAAATAAAAATAGCAGACTTCCTCAAATTGCCCGCTCCACGGAAAATATGCATTTATTTAATGCCCTGCTGTTATTATTATAATCACAAAACCTTTTACATTTTTAATAGAAATCATTATTTTGAAGAATATGTCCTGATTTAGCCTATGGTTTCCTCTCTCTCCCTCGCGGTTCAAGTGCGCGCGCTGCGTGATGTAAAGACAGCAACAACGCGCGCATATGTAGACTTTTTGTAAACAGTTTTGTTGTTAAAATATGATATTGCATTAATCTGCGTACATGCTTTAAGCTGTAAAATAAAAAGTAAAGCCTATTTGTTGCATTTATTACGCAGATCCAGGTCAACATAAGCGCTGGTTTAGCATCAACAGGTCTGTATCAAACAGCAATATTCTTTTTCCATTTTGCTTCTTTGGCAAATGTGTCTGTAGGCACGGGTTACACGTTATGGTCCCGCAAATTAAGTATGCCTTGCAGTTAAACAAGTGGCCGAAAACGAGGCGCACCTCACTGCCTTTATGTTGACAAGGAAAAAAGAAGAGGCGCGGTCCTCTTATGAAACGACTGAATCAGCTGGGTATCGATTGTGCAAAAGTGTTGCTGTCTGTGTTGTTACAATTGTAATATTTAATACTATTGTGACATTCAAGATATATATTCATACAGCTTTGGATAACTTAAAACAACGATTAGACCATCAGAGCGGTGTTAATGCGTACTGAAGTAAAGCGAAACGGCTATAAACTCCAGCAAGATAGAGTGATTATATGCAAAGTCATATACCTTTATCTCTAAATAAAGTATAACTATAGAAACTGTGTTCATCTTAACTTAAAGCTTCGTCGTGTTTTCTGACCTCACGTATCGCGCACCTGTCAGTCAGCACTCTCAAAGGTTCAAACAGAAAGCGCACAACACGGTTACAGAAAATGCATGGCGCTCGCCAGATGTGAAGAATTAAACATCTGCCGGCTAAACAGAGCTGTGGTGAAAGTCAAAACCTCTAAAACAGGCCATTAATTTCTGATGAAACATTTGTCCAACAACCAAAAAGTTTTGCGCTGTTACCTGACATCTGGTGAATGCCCATCCCTCTCTGCGCAGCCACATTAACAGTGTGAGCAAATCATCGTACATGCACTGAAAATCCGGCCGCTTTGACAGCATTGGCAATGTTTCTGGCGTTGTCGGTTGTCAAGCGGGGTTAAGTTGGTTTTGTTTTTGATATTCTTGACACATTCAGACGGTCCCTTACTAAGAGCTCCGTGCGAGCTCTCCCGGCTAAATATTGCGAGGGCTTAAACGGAGCAGTGCTTGTAATGTCGAAAGAAAAAAAGTGTTAATTAGCTCAACTTTTGCAGGCATGCCTGACGTTATTGGAAAGGTATCACGGGGTGTGTCGCGATTCTCCCTTATCACACCGCGACACAGGATCGTAGATCTGAGTGTCGCGATTTCGATTTAATATCGTGTATTGATACAGCCCTACCTGCTTGATATTGAATTCAAATATCAAATGTAGGTTGCTTAGAGATTAGTTTTTTATTTAATACATGCTTCAGAAAATAAATCCATAAAATGTTTCTTAATGCTTTAAAATCTCAGACAATGGCTACAGAAAAAGGTATGAAAAGTGTATACAGTAGACAACATTCGAAGTGGTTCAAAACCTTTCATCAAAGTTGTCCTCAAACTATTGAACAACACTTAATCTGGTCTTAGGACAATTTTGATATAAAAAAAATTTGATCCACTTTAAATACTGTATATTGTACACCTGACAAGAGATGCCAAAAGAATTACAAAATTAATGCATTTTGAAATGTCCTCCTTATGAAACATCATAAACAGAGCTGTTATAGGTCCAAAAAGTTTATCTTATCTGCCAAGAAGTTCTCTAGAGTTCTGCCTAGAAGCATCTCTACTGAAACCCAAACCTTCTGTCAAATCCCTCCATGTTTTTGAAGCACCACCAGCGTTTGTAATTTTTCAACTTACAATCCACACATAACCGGCAGACATCAGTGTCTTTATTGGGATTCTCAGTGTTTACCCTTTGAGGAGATAAATAAATGTAATGTTGTGGTCAGAGAACATTAAACTACAGTAGTCAACATTTAAAGTAAATCCAAAACATTTGAGACTACAGATGCTATGCAGATGGTGGCACCAGCACCTGAATTCAGTAATTCTAAGTGTTCCAGACTTTTCACCTGACCTCGCAGCACTGTATAATATGAAATAAATGGGAGGAAAAAATAGCAGCATTATCAGTTATACCACTAGTATAACTGAAAGCCAGTATAAGAATCATTGCTTTTCATTTTTAACATGCATGATGTCATCGAGAAAGCATATCTAGCATCTGACTTTTAGAAACAAGTCTGTAAACAAACAAAAGGACTTATTTGATACTGGCAGTCTTGCTATCAGAAATGTCCAAGTTTCCTCACAATTCCACCTAGCAGCACCAGTACCATGATCTTCTGTTTGACTAAAATAAATTAAACGTGCTAATCTTTCTTTCTCTGCATCATCATGAAGCTTCTCAGGTGTGGCACTGGTTAATATTCAAAATGAAACACTCTACCAGATACAAAAATGTAAAAAATGCAGGTTGCACACGATTCCTTCATGTCGTCCCAACAAAAATCGAGTAAGTTATCTTACTGGTTTTTACCATTTTAAGTTGATTAAACATAAAACAATTAGGCTATCCAATTTAGAATTGTATGGTTTGAGCTCAATATAAATAAGTAGTTTGAACAAGCAGCAAAACATTTATTTATTTATTTTTTTTTGTGAAGATTAATTTTAATGTCATTTACCAAACCATCACAGCCTACGTCAATGGTTTGTGCCAATTATCAAGCTGATATTGTGTAGGACTAACCTTTAGGGTTGGGTCGATAGACCATGCCATCGTCCCAACTTAGGCCCCGTTTACACTAATACATCTTAGTTTTAAAATGGCCTTTTAGAATGAAAATAATCCACATCCACACTGTATTTTACCTAGCATATCTGCCCTCCTTCCACACTACACCGCTGAAAACGCACATCACATGACCACACACACACACAGACACTAATAAACATGGAAGGACCTCATACTATATAGGTCACAAAGTAAAAGTGAAAGTTTTGACCTATACTTGGAATTTGTGCTCTGCATTTAACCCATGTGAACACACACAGCAGTTAACACACACACACACACACACACACACACACACACACACACACACACACACACACACACACACACACACACACACACACACAGTCATATCATAAAACGACATTGGAAATCAAGTCAACAGTTTTATCTGATAAAGTGTCTTGTTGTGGTTAAAGGTTTTTGTTTTGATTGCATGCTCAATTATGCAACCGCAGACCTTTTCACCTCATGTTTAACTCTGAACAGAAGTCTGCGAGCCACTGCATGGGTCTTTTCCCTGGAACTTATGGTTTATCATTTTGGTTTTAAAAATCAAAACTTACAGAGATGTGAAAAAGTGCAAAACAAGGAAAGCTAAATTCCAAATCACCTAATTCAAAAGTAGTTCATTACCCTAAAGGTCATATTCCTTTCATACCAGAATAATATACTGAAATGCACATGAACTACACCTTTCCTGGTTTATTATTACTATTATTATTATTAATAATTATATCAGGTATAAACAGGGTACATTTTTGGAGCATTGGAAGTGTTTGAGGCTTTCATAATCCATACATTTGATCGTCAAACATTTCTAAACATTCCAGGGTTGAAATGGACATGATATCAACATTCCTTAAAATACTGATCATCAGTACCAAAAATATAAAAATTCTGCTCACAGCGTTGAGTTGGATCGTGTGATCAAAGCCATGCTGACTTTAAAAAGCATCTATTCATTTGGAATATGGAGAAGCTGAGCAAGTCTTCCTATTGGATTCCTTTTTTCAGACCCTCTAATGGCAAACGCGTCTGCTGAAAAACAGAGAGCGTACAGACGGAGACGGGACGCTGATCCTGCACGCAGGGAAAAGTACCTCATGAATGAGCGAGAGAGATGGAGAAGGGATATTGAGACAGGGAAAAGGAAGAGAATTGGTGACCTGGGTGAGAAGGCTCAGATAATGAGACGCAAACAGTGGAGAGAAGCCAAAGAACGACAGAAGAGGAGGTTTTTCAAAATCATTGCCTCCCCCGAACACAGTCCCGAAGCCAGTCTGATGGCGTTGCTGAACAGTCAGAGTCAGGACGTCCCAAGTGCATGGGAAAATCATCAGAGACTTTATGCAAGCCAGTTTAGGCTTAAAAACGAGGTGGTCAACAACAAAGTGCATCAACTTGGGGATCCAGTTAAATAACTTGTTTGCAAGTCAGTGACCTGCATAATATAGAGATTGAAAAGACGGAGAATCAATCATCGCCATTAAGCCCAGTGACATTTAAATTCACAAAGATGTTTGGGCCAAGCTAAATAAATATTTTACACTTTGTATCAATGAGTTGTGTTTCAATGGAGAACATTTACAAACTGCAACACTTCAACCCTGTTATCATTTTTCAACCCTGTTTTTTTAAACCCTGAATTTCATTCAACCCTGTTACGGTTTTTACATCACTGTGTTTTTAATATCAAGTGTATTTAGAGTGCCTGAATCGGTAATTTTGGTGTTTAATACCTAGGATTACTGAATATTTCCAGAATACTTGATCACTATATGTTGAACACTATTATTGATTCATTTAAGAGTCTTGTTTTCCCCAGTGAATAACATGACTAACTAGGGCTGGGACGATAAACTATATATCAAATCGTAATAAAATGTATGTCAATAACAATTATAACCTCTGGACTTTTTTACTCTATATAGATCTTAGAGCCAAACCCAAAGCAGAAAATGCAACAATGGAAATCTAAAAGTGTCTTGATTTATTAGAGATGAACCGAATTTCGGCCACTGAAAATATGTCATGCCGTTTAATGAACCCTCCAATTTTTGTGGCTTCAGTCATTGTTGTGGTACTCTTTTAAATCTGGAAGCATTAACAACTTATATCAAAATGTATATTGTTATTAGGGATGCAATAATTTTAAATTTTATTTGTATGAATATAGTCTGAGGAATAATCATGGTGTCACGGTTATCAGAATTATAATGCATTCATTAATTTTTAAAACACTGCTAGTTTAGAAAATCACATGAAAACAACTTATTTTAAAGTGTTGTTTATTGCTGCACTGTAAATTAATAATTTAGCATAAAACAGTAAAAAAACTAACTATAGTCCATTTTACTTTGGACAAAAATATGTGAAAAAAAAAAACGTTTTTGGCATTTAAACATAATAATAATTTTACAATAAAAAAATGACAGCAAAATAAACAAATAAAAAAAGAATAAATTAAAAATGTGTATTTGTCTAATGTAAATCTAAGCGTCATATTAGCTGAGTATTTCCCTGAGTATTACAAAACAAATGTAGTCAAAGGCTGCAGAATCTCTGTCTGAAAGGCACTTTTGATCAACTATATTATGCACGTGTTTGGAATTTTCATTTTTATATATATATATATATATGTGTGTGTGTGTGTGTGTTTGTGTGTGTGTGTGTGTGTGTGTGTAATATCTTTTTTATTTAGCAAAAATGTGTATATTCCATACAAAGTATAAAGCTGAACAGTCAGTTCTTGTCACGTGACTCATGTCATGCACTCGCGCCATTCTTTTTATGTGCACCTGGAAAGCGTGAGGAAGTCGTGCCACGTGCCAATATGAGCGCAAGGAAAAAAATAAGGAACTTGCACGCACAAAACACAAAAGGCACAACAAGTGAACGGCCCTTAGTTAATATGCTCAGCCATAGTTAATCCAGAGTGAGTTCGTGTCACCCTCCGTGTACAAGCTTGGAACTTTAAACTAGCGCACAGTTGGACATAACTTTAAGGTGCAGCAGTTTTGTTTGGTGCAGAAACACGGTGTTAAGAAGCCTTTATGATTAATTAACCATAATGAATTAAAGCACGGTTAATAGTGAAATCGGTTATCGTTATTGTCAAAATGGAAAATAATTACTAAGATTGCATTTTTGCCATATCGCCCAGCCCTATGACTAACCACAGAAGCCAGTTTCCGCCTAATAATAATAATAATAAATAATAATTGTGAAATATAAAAAAAATCTAAGTTTTGAGAAAGTTAGAATTGTGATGTAAAAATTTAGAATAGAAAAATCTGTTTAATTGCACACTTTCCAGACCTCTTTTAGTTAATTCTTAATCTCACAGATTCAACATCTTTAAAACATAATTCTAATACTTTCACATTTCTTTCCTTTCTCATAATTCTGATGTTTCTGCTCAAAATTCTGAATTGTGAGAAAGGTTACTTCAATTCAAAACTTTGAATTACGGTATAAACTACTAAGAAGAAACAAAATGTGAGAGACTTGCAACTGCAATAAAATCAGTGTAAGTTGCTGTTTTTTGTTTTTCCCAATTGTATGCCAAAAACAAGCTTCAATAAATGTTGTTGTTACTTTGGACCTAAAGTTGGACAAATATCACTCCCTGAGATAAGCAATAATATTTTAATGAACATTCTAACCAAAAAAGTATCTTTCCCCTTCTCAAAAGGTCAGGCGTACATGGCAGCTATTCAGTTTCTATTCACCACTGTAAAATATTTTAGTTATGTCATTAAAGACCAAATATATTCAAAGCTCATTTATGCATTTTTGTTAGACAGTAAATGAGACTGGTGTAATTTTTTTTTTTTAAATTTCGTGTCAAAAACTACAAAATTTGTTAGCTAAATTAAAAAAAAAAAAACTGCAATTAAAAGAAAGATACATTTTCCCCCATGAGGCTGTTGATGATTTTACACATTGCCAGTCATTCAGTGATGAGGATCACAAGACAAATCAACATAAACAGGTGAGTCTAGCTAATTTACTTCAACTTTAATAGGTTTCTGACACATGAAGATTTCTACCGTTAATACTGTGCTGAAGGACTGTTTTTATTTTTTTTAGGCAGTATAGCATTTAGAAATTGACAGTGATGTACTATTTTGAATAATAATATGGGTTTGGATAAAGGTAACAGGGTTGATGTTTACAGGGTTGATAGTTGCAGATCTGGTAGACAGTCAAAGGTCATGAGAATCGACTTTTCAGTAACCAGACTGAAAAAAGTGGTCAGGGGGTTGAAGTATTCAAATCGGCTCATACTGGGAAAGAGGTCAATTGTATTTTTAAAGATGATGTTGTTGCCATATTGGCCAATTGTTACGCTCCATATTACGTCAATTCAATAAAGATTTGTGGCTGCAACAGGGTTGAAGTGTATCATTCATGTAAACATCAAATTAAATCTAAAAACGCATTAAGAATAAAAGCTTAATACTGGCTTTGACTCAAACATGTATTTGATATTAGCCCACCAGAAATCTCACAGCAATTCGTAACTAACGTGACTAATTTGATGAAATCGTATTATCTCATTCGTACAATTTAATATTATTTGCTTATCCCTCAATGACAGTTGAGTTTAGGGGTGGAGTCTAGTGCCACGCCTCCTTTTAAAATTTGTACATTTTTGTTCAACTGAACTCTTAGAAATTCATACGAATTAACCACTAAACTGAATATATTCAGTTAAAATATATTTTATAAAATATATTTACGTTTCTTCGTGAGATCAATCTGGTTGAAACGTCTTGGACAAAAACAGACCAATAAAAATATCTATTAAACATCTAACTATAGTCCAAAAATACTCAATCAACTGTCTGTTTGATTTGGACTATTGATTTAGCCAAGATGTTTATTTTTGGATGTCTTTTGGATGTCTTTTTTAACAAACAAAAAATGCTTGCTGGGTATTGAGTGAATAAAAGTTGAGAGTTAATGATAAAGTTGTGTATTAAGTTAAAATTTGACACATTTAGTGCAGTTTTATTGTTGCTTTGGTTAAATAGTTCATTTGAAGCATCGACCGTCTAATATATTTACATTTCTGAAATAATTTATCATTATTAATAAACTGTAATGTTTGTACTTTTATTTTTACAGGTCTGTCAGATGCCAGTCCGAGGAGCATAGAAAATAACCAGTGTACAGGTGCGTTAAATGACAATTATCTGAGCATTCATACTGTAAATGTTTACCTTTTAGCAAGTGTAATTCTTATAAAAATTAACCATGGTTATTTATTTTGGCATATTATTTAACATTCGTAATTGCTCACAACCACAGCTTTCCAATACCATGGTCGGTGTAGCAAAATCACGGTTCATTTGTGATTATTAACAAAATAAGTCGTCTTATTTTTAATTTATTTTTTTATAATAGAACCATGTTTCATTTTTTATAAGGATGGTGCGAGTAAATTTACCTGTGCTCTTGCAGCAGTGGAGAAGGCTCTTCTCGAGTCTCAAGGAGAAATGGAGTGGAAAATCAACCGCCTGACCACATTAGTTCAATATCTTGTTGGAAACACGGTCCAGCCAGAAGAAGAGGAAAACGACTGCATCTTGCCTGTGACGTCAATGGAGGATCTGGACTTGCTGGAGCAAAGACTTGTGGACAGAGGGGTGATGCAAAGATTGGTGAGTTTATGTAATTAAGCAACAGACCGACATTCTACAAAAAAAGTTGTTTATGATCTGTATTTCTGTTTTTAGGTGAACAGATTGTCTGTTAGCGGAGGTCAAACCATGAAGAAGACCATAGGGAGAATTTGCAACAAGGTCTTAGCATTAAACGTGGCCAAACAGCTCAACTGGTGCGGACGAGGGGACAAACGAGGCTTGAGAAAAACAAATATTGGAGCTGTAATAATAGGTATGTCCGAATCAACATCTTTATTTAAGAATCGAACCGTGGCTCACTGGATTTTTATAATTGTGTATAGACTACTCCATAATATCAGATTGATCAATGATATGTTGGTTTGTTTAAATGTTAAACTCAATTTTTTTTGGTTTGAACCCACAGCTGCAGCGATGAGGAACAGTGTTCTCCAGAGTCCCACAGAAGCAGAAGCAGAGAAATATATTAAAGATTACCTGCGTTTGGCTCCAGGAAGGATGTCTTCTTAATCTGCTGTCAAAAAAGTTACCCGTTTTTGTCCACGTCGTTTGTACAAGAAAATAAAAACAATGTTGTATCCTATTTCATACATGTAAATCGATTAAATACCTGAGCTGTTGTTCAGACATGTTTGAGAGTAGCTGATTAGGGTTGTTTGCGATTGCAAAGTCTATCGTTATTTATTACATTATTTATATAGTAGCACTTACTCAGAATCTGTGTTTAAAAAAAGTCTAATGGATGTCCAGACATAGATGGCTAAATCCGGGCTGCCAATGAACATCTAATAAATGTCTAACAGTAATTTAGCCAAGACGTCTACATTTGGATGTCTATTAGATGTCTTTTTTTTAACACAAAATAGCTTGTTGGGCTTTAAAAAGAATAAGGGATTTTATTTAATTTCAATAATTTTTAAATGTCTAAATAATTATTGCTTCCAAATGGATGAACCCCAGTGGTTTGAAGGATCAATTATAAAGATTTAAAGTGACCATTTGGTTGCACTGTGATATTTAAATAGAGTGTTTTAATAGGTCAACAACTGTTTGTTTATCTAAAAATGCCTCAATATTATTTTGTTACACTTTTACTGTGTGTCTTCTGTAGGTCATGGTATAAATGCATGATATTCACTATTTTTTGTTCACAAAACCAAAATAAAATTGAAGGAAACACATTCTGTGCATTTGTATTGGTTTGAGGTTTGATGAAAACGAGTTTCTTCTGTTGAATATTCTGAAGAATCATAGTTGACTTCCATAGTATTAGGAAAAATTACTCGAAGTAATTGGTTGCCAGCAACCCACATTTTCAAAATATTGTATTTTGTGTTGAACAGAAGAAATAAACTGAAATGGATTTTGATCTCTTTAATGTGTTTGGAATTAGGTTAGCGTGTGAAGCCAAACGCTAACCAAATAATTTGATTGCTTTGTATCAGAAACTTGCTGAGCAAACATTGATAAGATGTAAGAGGTTACGGTTATCAAGAAACTGACAGGATGTGAGGTTACAGTAAGCAGTCAAAACAGTTTTTGAGAGAAAAAAAAGCTGACACGTGAAACACTAGAAACCATTGTTTTGACCACACGTAGAAGATGTGTAATACATGGAATCGCGATTTATCAGCCAGTTCTTGAGATTCACTTGAAATCTTTAATGTGATCTTTCGTGCCACCCTGCGACTTAACTAAAAAGAAGCAGCTTAAACAAAATTCCAGTGCATCTCGTCAAATTCAGTTCAATTCATCTTTCTTTCTATAGCACTTTTACAATGTAGATTGTGTCAAAGCAGCTTAACGTAGAAGTTGTAGTAAATTGAAATTAGGTCAGTCCAGTTTTCAGAGTTGAAGTTCAGTTTAGTTCTGTTGTGTAATTTAAATTTAACAGCTGAAAGTCCAAACACTGAAGAGCAAATCCAATGATGTGTCCCAAACCAAGCAAGCCAGTGGCAAGGCACAAACTTCACTAATTTATGAAAGTAAAGAAAAAAAAAACAGACTCAGTTGTGCAAGACCAGTTGTCTTCTGGGCCTGTTTTTTTTTTTTTTTTTCTCCCAGGTGTATTTAATGAGTTTCAGTTTGGTCAAACATTGAAGTGCTTCAAATACACTTTTAAATAATGGTCCATTAATTAATCTAAGTTAATATATTCACTAACATGAACAATACAGTATTCTTCTCTGTTAACATTACTGAAAATAAAGTTAATTGTTAGTTCATTAACTCATTGCATTGTGTTAACAAGCACAAACTCATGACAATTTCAGTTATGCATCAATAAATGATGAACTATAATTAATAAATGTTACACAAGATTATTGTATTACCTCATGTTAGTAAACACATTAACTAAAGTTAATGGATTATTATTTAAAGTATTACCAATAATTCTTTTAGAAAAATAAATATTTTCAATTGAAAGGTTCTTTGGGGAACCAAAATGGTTCTTCTATAACAGGGGAGACCAACCCTGTTCCTATTGACCTTATTCTCCTATGCGGAAGTGTGTTTTTGCGATTCAGTCGCCTATGGGAGAAATGACTAGGAATAATAAAAACCGCAGAAATGGTCAAACTACTTGCTCTACAAACAAGTGTTTGCATGATTATACAGACAAAGCAGAATAATATAATAACAAAATATCAAGTTGCAACATCAGGCAGCAAAACAAGCTGTTTTTAACGTCTAAATATGAATGGAAGGGAATGAGACCAGAAGTCTTGACCCAAAAAGGCTGCACCCTCTTATACATGAAGAATAAGGTAAATAGATCTACTTTCCTGCAAATTTCAGTTGCAACCCGTATCAAACACACCTGCCTTTAATTATCAAGTGCTTTTCAGATTCTAATTAATTGGTTCAGGTGTGTTTGAGCAGAGTTGGAGCTGAACTCTGCAGGAGGGTAGATGTTCAGGAACAGGGTCGAGCTCCCCTGTTCTATGGCATCACTGCAAAATCCCATTTGATCTTTTAACAATTATACTTATAGACTGCCATTGTTTGCAAAAGTGGCTAAAAATTAAATATTAAAAAATGTATTTATTAAATGTCTTTCCTCTGTGCCTGTATTCAGATGAGGAATCTCAGCTGTCTGTGACAGGGGTCCAAAAGCAGGTACGTCCGAGACGCAAGGACCTGAACCTGTATGAAGAGTACAAACGCAGCCGAACTCTGAGAGGCCGGAACACAAACAGAGGACGCACTACAAACCGGCGACGCGAGCTGGAGCAGACTCTACCGCAGGCTCTACTGGCCGACCTGGTGAGAGAACGAAGGGAAAAAACCCGTCTTCGAGTAGCCCGCTGGCGTGCCAAACGCAAATTGCAAGCCTGTCTGATGGCCTCGCAGGCTGCTCAGTTTAATGGCACCTCTGGACAGAGTTCGCCAGCCCAGCGCGGAGGCCTGATCTCCTGCCGCAGGAGAGGAGGAGGGGTAGCACAGCGCGGTGGGCTTGGGTTGAGAAGAGGACTGGCAGAAACTGGCACATATAACCTGCTGCTGCAGCTGGGGCCCAGTTCTGCCCAGTCGGTACCGCCACGCAGCATCAATGAGGGGGTCATGCAGACCGCTTCATCAGTGATGGCACCACACAGAACTACTGTAGCTAGATCACCTTACCAATAATTCACTGGAAGAAACACACTAATAAACATAATGTCATTCTGATTTTGACACAATCTGTTTGGCAGTGTCTTGGCGATTTGGAAACAGGAATGGGAGTGGAGAAATAAGATTAAGTCTATTTTAAAATTTGTGTAATAGTGCATGACAGCAATCATGTCCGAGATGCTTCTTGACTGTGGAAGGCTGATGGTGCCAAAATGTATGATGTAGTTCAACATGTAATTGCATGTTAATCTGAAAAAAGGTGTCATGGTGATTTGAAAACACAATTAGCATTGAGAGACTAGATTTAATCATTTATCTAAAAAAAATTGTGTCAGAGTACATACCAATTAAAATGGTCTCTATGATGCTTCATTACTGTGGAAAGCCATAATTGGCAAATTCCATTTTAAAGCCGAGGTCACACAGTGCTGCGAAAAAGGGTGGGATAAACAAGATGATTAGACATTAATAAAGCAAACAACTGCTCCATATTTTACATTTCTGTCCTGAGGTCAAGTTTTGATCTTCAATTGGTCTCACACAATCACGTGATGCTATTTTTGCTGGTCAGAGTTCATCAAGCTTAAACTTTGCAATGCAGAGCAAGTGTTTCAGGTTTGCCGCATTCATATGCATATAAATGGAAGTCTATGGGGCGAAATGTGCAGTGTGACCGCAGCTTTATACACAATTACAGGTTTAGGCTATATACTAGAGCTGCACAATTAATCGAAAAAATATTGTGATCTCGATTCGGCCCCCTAGACGATCTTAATCCAGCATTTCTACGATTCTGTCAATCATATTTTCAAGTTCAGGAGGGAGGCAAAGGCGGCCGCACAAGTCTTCACAATGTTTTACGTACAATGTTCAGCAATGTGGACATCTCCAAATGGTGTTGAAAGAGTCACATGCTGTATTTATAATATATAATTCACATTAAAAATGTAATTTCTGTCTTTATGTAATTTTGTATTCACGGCCGCAAAATCACACGTGACGAGAGCTGACCGTCAGCTGTCACCACAGGGCGGGCACACGCCTGCTAGTGAAGTCTACTATAGCGGACAGAACCTCCATAGGCTGTGAATAACAGGTAATACAGTTGTAAATAACATTCAGTTTGTGGCACAGAGTGATCGTTTGGGAGCCACGCGGGAACCACAACAAAACCAAAAATATTTAAAGTCCGTTCAAGTCTACCATTCCAAGTCTATACAACATTTAGCATTTTAACCAACAGTAGACCTACACAAAGCCTATGGCTGTTTTACCATATGTTTGAGAAATAACAACAATAATAGCATACTCGAATTACCCTTTATTTTACATGTATAGAATTGCAAGAAAATCAAGATCTTTATTTTAGGCAAAAATAAATAAATAAATAAATATCGCAATTCTCATTTTAGCCAGAATCGTGCAGCTCTACTATATACTATCAGCTCGATTATGACATCTGTTTAAAACAGGGTGTCATCGTGATTAGAAGTCGCAACTGGTGTCGAAACGCAAGATTAAAATAATTTTAGCTCACACTTTGTCTCATGGCAGACGACAACTAACAAACCAAAGGACCAAAAACATGATGATTACATATTAACACAACACAATTATGTATTACGCCTTAATTTGACATGTTTTGGCCCCAATGGCCTTCCATACACAATGTCCCCAAAAAAAAGACACTTTCTAAAAACCTTAATCTTGTAAACCATTCATGTAATCATACTATTTAAAAACGTTCATCATGTTGATTTAACTGATAGCTTTCTGGGGTCATTACATTTAGCATTTTATGTGACATTAGAATAATTAAATCCCCCAATAAACTGACCCCATTATGAAATAGACACAAAAGAACATAAATATTTCTCAAGGATATTGTGGTTGTCTGTGTTCTGCACTCAGCGGAAACAATGTCCTAGAAAATAACGTCAGGCCAAATGTCCTAGTTAAGTTGGATAGCTTGTTTGATTATTTTTTTTTTAAAGGAGTTTTTTTATTTTTAATATTTTTACCATTGTGGTCTATTATATTTCTAGGAAATATTGTTGTTGGGTATAAATGCCAGAGTGACATTTGTAAAAAGGAAAAAAAATGAATGCTATTGCTTTCTAAATGAGCACACGGTGCAAATGTGCTGTATAAGCAGATTAATGTGTTAGATTTTGAGCAGCTATGCGGTTTAACAGACTATGTAAAAAGTGGTGAATGCTGTTCATAGTTTCTGGAAATGAGTCTCTGTTTTGGCAACTGATGTTATGAGATGTTTTGGTAAGAAATGGTGTGGAATGTTTTACCTACAAATTAAAGTGGAAAAACTAAGACCTAGAGTTGAATCAGTTTTGGTATTGGTTCAGTTATAGCTTATTGTCACTTTTTTTTTTAAACCACTGTGTCTTAAAGTGCAAATACAGTATTGTGAACATTCATTTCTTAATTTAGGACCTTCATCAACATCATGTAACTGAAGTACTACAGTACATTATCTTCCTAAAAAGAACTTAAAGCTACATATCTTTATTGGAGAACACAAATGCTACAGTTTATAAAGTACTCAGCAAAGTGACTTTTCAGTGGCTGTAACTCCTACTACATACCAATTTAAGGCAATACACAATAAGGACTACAAAGAAATGTCTGTAACATTGGTAAATTTACTTTACGTTGGGTTAAGCTTGTTGTTTTATGCAACTGTATTCACATAAATCGTTTTTTAAGTTACAGTTGTCATTTCAAATGCTACTATTACATTTTTTAAATCAGTTTAAAAGAAAATCCAACCATTTTCTCAATGTAGGATGTAATTATTACAAAACAGCAATTGCATAATGGTGCTTATGCCCTAATAGCTTTCCTATATCTTCCAATTGCTATGTTCAGTGTTTTCTCAAATGTTCAATGTTGTGTCACTGTTACATTTCTTGCTGTACGTTAAATAAAAACATAAAATTGTTCCTTAAAATCACCAAATATTTTGATGTTCCTGAGTTATCTAACAACCGACAGTGCAAGTGTTTAAATGTGTGCTAAAACATTACATTTGTGCTGCTCTCCATTGTGTCCAGTGACTTTATCCAGGTGTTTTTTTTTTTTTACCCATTGACTATCTTAGTACTGAGCGCCCCTGGAAGGGTGTAAAAGAGCAGAACCAGGAACAAGGTCAAAATCAACAGCACCAGTCCAGCTATGATGTATTTCTTGTAGTTTCCCCAGATCAGGTGAAAGAAGCACTTGAAAGGATTCATAAACCAGGAGAAGGATGTGTCTGGACGGCTAGAGAAAAAGACAAAGTTTAATATTAGAAATGTTTCACATGTACAGCAAAGTGTATGTTTTATCGAGTTTACTTTGTCTAAAGTAGTAGTAAAGCACAATAGTACTCGTCCTATGTTCAGCAGCTCAGGTTGTGGAAGTATTTTTCCCTATCATTTTCTTTTTCTCACAGGGTTAAAGAAAAGCTTAAACAGGGAATTTGCGGGGTCTAATAAAATCTTAAATCTCAAAAGCAAAATGTTATTTAAAAATAAATAAATAAACAGATAAGCAAAATGTTAGGCCTCACAAAGTCTTAAAGGGCACCTATTTTGCCCCTTTTTTAAGATAAAAAGGGCACCTATGGTGAAAAATCTCTGTGTTGGTCCTCTCCATTGGAAATAAAACTTGCCTGCAGGTCGCACAACAGAAGCGCTGTCGCACCATGCAGCACCATGCATTTTAGAATTCTAAACACAGGGTACACACATACCGGCACTTCAAGTCGGCGGCTGTCCGCAGCGCCCAGCCACAATTCGGGACACTTCATGTTTCTGCCGCGCCACAGAGCGCCATCTGAATAGTTTAATTTTAAATAACATGCGAATGTGCATGTCTGAGTGTGCTGTGTCGCAGTTTTGGTGCCTCAGTCAAAGTTAATTCAGTATGCGTGGTTATTAGTCTCGGTGTACAAGCTCGGCTCTTTAAACTAGCACACAGTTGGCTGTAAAACTATGCAAAGACACAAATGATGTTGTACTCTCTGCTTGGTCTGTCCGAGTCGTACATGTACGGCTGAATGCTGATCCTCTCACTCAGGTTGCTTGCTTTTCTCTGTCTGCCTGTCTGTTGCAAACACAGAGCGGGCAAACTCTTGGCTCCACCCCCTTGTTACGTTGGGCGGGAAGTCGAAACTAATTTTCATGCGAAGCAACACACCCCTAAAACAGTGAGCTGTGTACACAACCCCCAACATGACACTCATTAACACATTATAATAAAAAATCTGAACTGTGCTTTGAACTCAACCTTAACTGGCACACTCAGAAGAACCATAATATTAATATTAAATCATAAAACAGAGGTAAACTATGAGCCCTTTAAGATGAGTCTTTTGTCTCCAGAATGTATCAGTAAAGTTTAAGCTTCAAACACCCATCAGACTATTTATTATAGCTTTCAGAATATTGAAAGTTTCTGCTTTAAACACAATGTAGCTGTTTTTGTGGCATGTGTTTTTTTGCTAGTTCTCCTTGGCCAACGTTCTCGCATGCCTATCAGAATGTGCCTCAGTCTCCGCCTCGGTTGCATTAGATAAACAGCACAGCGACAGACATGAAGGAAGCAGATCTCACATAATGTTTGTGAGAAATACTATAAGAACTTTCCCAATGAGTATTTGATGTATTTGTTGTGGAGTTAATTCAAGCCTTTTGATGAGTTGCTTTGGCCACGTCCTGTCTTGCTGATATGATTATACATGTTACTATGGAGACATGTTAATAAGCTGTTGTCAATCAATTTAGTGTGCGGGAAAACTGCACTCCTATGTCACGTTGTGGTGGGCCTTAAAATTGGAGGGATTTGAGTCCATATTTTAATGTCAGGAAACTAAAAAAAGAAAAAAAGAGACTTATTGTGTTTCTATCACCCCAATATGACTGTGAACACGCTATGCCTGCACAAAGTTCTGTCCAAACAGCTTACAAAAGATGATTTTCATCAAAGGTGCCCTTTAAATCTACTGAAATGTTGTTTTGTAGTTCTCAAATCTTTTTTAACAAGTCTTAATTTTCCTGTTAATTTTTTTTTCTTAATTTTATTATTGCAGACTAAAGTAATTGGCAGCTATGTATGGTTCTATTCTTGATGAGGGTTATAGGGTTTGTGAATGAATATATTTGAGAAGTTATAGACATAATTATCATTGACATAACAAAAAAAAAAAACTTAATTCTTATTGTATTATTAAATGTGTTACATTTTAATCATTTTTGATAGGCCAAGTGCAAATCTTTTCTAACAGGGATATTCAAAAAAAAAAAAAAAACTTAGCATTTAGACCTGTATAAGTCTAAAATTTTATTCATAATGGTCTTAAAAATGTCTTAATTTAACTTAGTGAAACCTGCAGAAACTCTATTAAAGCATTTTAAGCCATGAATCAATCCAACCAGCTATGAGGATAATTACAACATTACATACTTCGAAGCAAAGGAATAAATTAAAAGAAAAAGGTTTAAGACTGTACTTAAAGGTGTAGTATGTCAAAATGACCACTAGTGGTGGAAGTGGGTACTGCACCAAATTTGTGCATTTTTTGTGCAAATTTGTGTATTTTATCAAGACACTAAATGTGCTTTACATTATTTCACTGATTTAATTTTATTATTAAATATATGATTATAATAATATTTAATATTTTTAATTATTATAATATTCAATTCTAAAATATACTTTAGTGTGTGACCGGGGCTTTTATGCGTAAGCTGACAAGTTTTAAAAGCAAATGTTTATTTTTTAACATTAATGATTTAAAAAATGTTTAACTAATTTTTCGAACTATGAAAATTTTATTGAAAACAGGTTCATAGGAAAAGCATAAATAATCAATTAACAACCTCAGTCAGAGCTCAAAGAAGGTCTGTCTAAAAAGGTTTATCAGCAATTGATAATGAATGAGTTTTTACTTCCAGAACCCATCTGCTGGACTCTAAAGGTGAATAAAAACATCTGAAAAGAAGTATAAAGTGTATTAGTCTGATTACTTTGGTTTCTCCAGAGGCTCTGGCTCTTTGCGTGCGCGGCCCACTGGGTTTTTCTCAGCCTCCTCAGCAGTGACCAGGTGAAACTCAGCTTCTACCTTTCCCTACAGAAGAAAAAACAAAAACAGCTTGAATGCTTTTAACAGGTCACAAGTCACAAGCAAAGCATTATTTTAAAGTCTCAACACAATAACAACTAGTAGTCTTCGTGTTAAAAATAAAATTTCATCACCTTGGAATTATAAGGTTCTATCTGCGTTCTGAATGATTTTGAGATATTGAGCATCAAAATTTTTGCATTCGTTAGCAAACATTATGTGTGTAACATTTTTTTTTTAAAATAAAAAGTCTTAAAATGTAAAAAACATCCCATAATGTAAATAAGTTGTAATTTAATAAGAATGTCAATAACTCAATTTTGACAAAAATGTCACATAGAACCTTAGAATTAGGTGATGATTTGTCAAGAGTTAAATGATTAGTTTCCTCAAAAATTAGCTCATTTTCTGAACACAAAATAAATAATTTTTTTAAAGTTTTCCTCTAAAGGCAATAATGGTCCGGAAAAAGTTCTGAAAAGTACCAATAAACATCCTCAAAACAGTCCACATGTCTTCAGTGGTTCAATCAGAATATCATGAAGCTACGATAATACTTTTCGTGTGCAAATAAAACAAGAATAATGACTTTATTCAACAGTTAGTGACAGTATAAGGCGAGTGCTCAAAACTGTTGAAATAAAAAATCATCAATCATTTATAGTATTCTAATTAAACCCCTGAAGTCATATAGTCTGCTTTAAAGATGTTTTTTTGGTGATTCTCTGTACTTGAAATGACTCTCAGATTTTATCCAAATGACCTTCATTTGTGGTCATTTTGCCATTATTTGACAGAACAGTAGAATTACAGAATGTGGGAAATAGAGTGGGACAGGATCAAGAAAAGGTCAACAAATCGGAGCGATGTTGCATTATATGTAGTCGCTCTAACCCCTGGACAATTGCACTGACTAACCCTTTAAGTTTTGGGCCCCGCTTACACTAATACGTTTTCTTTTTTAAACGCACAAGTTTTGATACAGTTATGCCTTCCGTCCACATTACCCTGGAGTTTTTGAGTGCCGGAGCGAAACGGAGCATTTTGGAAATGCTGAAGAGGCCGTTCTCATTTAAAAAACCTGCTGCTCCGTCTCAGTGTGGATGGGGGGAAACGGTGACATCTAAAAATGGAGGCATGGCTGCAAATGTTTGATTGGGGCATTTTCCTCAATATTAAGTAGCCTACACACAGTTTGGTCTTGCATCCTCTCCTTGTAAGTTCAGACTTAGCAAGTTTGATATGGAAAACAAACTCCCAAAGGCACGTCGGGTAAATCTTCAAAGGAAAAAGGGTTACTTTATAATGTCACTCACATAATCCTGGCTACATTGTTTCACTATCTTAACAATGAAATGAAAACATGATATAAGGAACTGTCAATTTTCATTTTGATAATACAACTTAACAGACACCAGAAATCTTGAGATGTCGTGTAGCTACATATTTATATGAGCGTCATCTTCACTATATGCATATTTAAAACAAAATGAAGTGTATAACATTACTGCCTCCTTTCATTTTCATTGAAAATACGAAACACCCTTTCTTTTGCTGAATATTGATTTGAATAATCAATAATGGCCATTATAAAAGTATAACATAGAATAAGTTTATACAACATAGCAAACAAAGGCATGCAATCAGTCAAATTTGCAGAATCAATGTATGCGGTTACATTTATTAATATATTAACCTCACTTATCTTTGCACTCAGCCAAAACGTGTTACCTAAGAACAAGTAATAGATTCAAAAGACCAAAGTCGGGGAATATGTTGCTAGATAGAGATAACAAGATGGATTAAATATCATGTTTAACAAATATAGAGAGATTAGATCCATTGGTAGATTCTTGATGAACCATCCGACATGCACAGCTCTCACCTGGGGTTCTGTGCTCAAAGCACCCGCTGACTGCCTGGAGCTCAAACGTGCACAAACGCTGCAAGGCATGCCTTGTGTGTGTGTGTGTGTGTGTGTGGATACGTGATGTGCATTTTCAGTGGTGTAGTGTTGACGGAGAGCTGTTCAGAAACACTAGGTGAAACCCCAGTGTGAACGCAGATCGTTTTCATATTAAACCGCCATTTTAAAACTAAAATGTATTAGTGTAAACGGGCCCTTAATTGCTAATATGGTGGCAAACATGCAGCTATTGAGTTTCACACTGAATGTTTAATTCATATATGGAAAATTACGCACTGTTAGTTCTCCAGCTTTGATGAAGGGCCACCAGCCTTTGGAGCGTTTCTGCTGGAAGATAGAGATGTTCTCTGTGAGTTCTGTCAGCATTTCCATCTTACAAGCTTTAGCTGATTTAGCTCCACGAGGAAACCCATGCAGATCCAACTCCACTGAGCCTGAGTATAACACACAAAAATGACCTTGGTTACGTAAGAGATAAAGTACATCGCGGCGGTTGGGATGTTGATGGGATTTATTCAGTGAAAACAACCACCTGGATGCACTTTATCTTGTTTTTTACATGGCTCCTTGCCACAAAACACTTTAGTTATACAAAACATTGTTCTGAGCAATAATAGTTTATTAATTCTTTAATTAAACGCAAAGCTGATAGAAACAAAAAAAGTGGAATGAAGCATACACCAATCTACATGTTAATCGGTCAGAAGATGGCGCCTAACAGTCAAAACCAGTGGCGAAGACAGAAAAGCATATGGATATGAACTTATCCACTGAAGGTCAAGATGATTTAAAGTACCCGGATGAGTCTGTGTCATTAGATTAAATGTTTGTTTTCTGGAAACAACATACCTTGCAATGTCGTGACTGACCAATCAGAATATAGTACTCCAGACAGCCTTGTAATAAGTATTAATATACATTTTTTACAAGTTTATAAGAAATTAATCTGTGAATCCGTTAATGACACAGTAGAGGAACTGTAAGCTAGAAGGGAGGATGCAATACATATAAATACATTTAAATGTTAGAATGTGAAGCAAGAACGATTTCTCACCCAGAAAGTCATCGGAGGAAAGCCGCTCAAAGTCCCACACCTGCATAACAAGAACTGCAGGCATCTTCTGTTCAGTTTTGTCCAGAGAGTAGATGCTTTCTCGCTTTTGTACCACTACCACTTTCTCAGCTGGTAGGTAGCTGAAGGGGAACACAAAGCGCCAGTTGAAGTTGCCCTCTCCAGTCAAAGAATTGTAATGGACATCAGTTTCCTGGCCGTCATCTTCAAGACCCTTTAACCACCTGAAGAATGAGGAGAAATGCATTGGTAATTACTGTTCTTTCTGATGTTGCAGACAAAATTGATCTAAAAGGTTATCTATTACTATTATAAAAAAATTCATTTAAAATTGCATATATAGTTTTATCATTATTATGTTTTTAAAAAAAACATTTATTATGCTCTGGCATTTATTTGAAATCATGTGAAATTTTATAAAATGCCTGCTTTCCCTTTGAATGCATTTTAAAATGTACTACAGTATCATTAGTGTCATGTGATGCTTCAGAAATTATTATAATATCTAATAAAATTCTAATATTACAATTTAACAGTAATTGTCAGAAAAACAATATGACAAAACCAACTAAGTATATTTTTTTGAGTACAGTACAATGTACACTGACTGGCCACTTTATTAGGTACAGTTGTCCAACTCAATGCATTTAGGCATGTAGACATGGTCAAGATGATCTGCTGAAGTTCAAACCGAGCATCAGAATGGGGAAGAAAGGTGATTTAGGTGACTTTGACAGATGTAAGTATTTCAGAAACTGCTGATCTATTGTGATTTTCAAGTACAACCATCTCTAGGGTTTACAGAGAATGGTCCGAAAAAGGGAAAATATCCAGTGAGCAGCAGTTTTGTAGGCACAAATGCCTCGTTGATGCCAGAGGTCAGAGGAGAATGGCCAGATTTGTTCGAGCTGATAAAAAGACAACAGTAACTTAATTAGCCACTTGTTAAAACCAAGGTGTGCAGAAGAGCATCTCTGAATGCACAACATGTCAAACTTTGAGATAGATGGGCTACAGCAGCAGAAGACCACACCGGCTGCCACTCCTGTCAGCTAAGTACAGGAAACTGAGAAAACAATTCACACAGGCTTAACAAAGTTGGACAATAAAAGATTGGAAAAAAGGAAGGTCTGAAGAGTTTCGATTTCTGCTGCGACATTCAGATGGTAGGAATTTGTCAGAATTTGGCATCAAAAACATGAAATCAGAGATCCATCCTGCCTTGTATCAATGGTTTAGGCTGTTGTAGTGGTGTAATGCTGTGGGGGATATTTTCTTGCCACACTTTGGGCTCATTTGTACCAATTGAGCATCGTGTCAACGCCACAGCCTACCCGAGTATTGTTGTTGATCATGTCCATCCCTTTATGACCATGATGTACACATGGTCTGATGGCTACTGGAGGCAGGATTACACGCCATGTCAAAAGCGCGAATCATCTCAGACTGGTTTCTTGAACATAACAATGAGTTTACTGTACTCAAATGGCCTCCACAGTCACCAGAACTCAATCCAATAGAGAACTTTTGGGATGTGGTGGAACAGGAGACTAGTACTACTAGTAAGGTGTACCTAATAAAGTGGTCGATGAGTGTATATAAAACAAGAGAGTGTGTGTTTATTCTGAAAAGCCTATTTTAGAAGAAAGTAAAAAAAACAAGATTAAAGATTACTTTAAATAAGTGTAATGTAAACCTAGACAGAATGGAGACTGTAATATATGTGTGTGTGCGTGTGCGTGTATATATATATATATATATATATATATATATATATATATATATATATATATATATATATATATATATACATACATACATACATACATACATACATACAGTATGTATGTATATATATATATATATATATATAATGATTAAAGACGTCGCTAATGTTACCCTTTAACATAAATGTCGCTTGACTGCTGTCCTGTAATGAAGTTGGTGTCCTCCAGTATCACATCTTCAGTGTTCCAGATAATGATTCTCAGTTCATACCTTAAAAAATAAATCAAATATGAGACAGGACAAACAAGTATTAAAGGGGATCCATTATTATAAGATTTACACATTTTACAAGAACTAAAATAAGTCTCTGATGTCCCTAGAGTGTGTATGTGAAATTTCAGCTTACAATATCCCACAAATAATGTTTTATAACTCTTTGAATCTGACCCTTTTAGGCTTTGATCCTATTTGAGCCATTTTGGTGACTGTCAGTTTAAATTCAAATGAGATTGTTTTCTTTTTTTAAAAGAGGGCGGAGCTACGGATGCCTGTGTGTCAGCATAGTGACAGATTCAAAAACAAGACTAATGTCTTATGCTAATCAGGGAGAGAAAAAATGAATACAATTTTACCATTAGAAGCTGGTTAATTTCACAGACTGTTGCCACACAACTGTGTTTAAATCCTTTATAAAATGTGATTTTGCATCATAGGACCCCTTTAAATGTAACTGTACAACCCAGAAAGATGGTTTAGTGTTTCTTCATTGTACCCTTTAGGTTTGCGAGGGGAAATGTCCACAGGTGGGCCAGGGTGAGGCATGTCCAGTGGAAAAATGTCCACCCACATCTGCAAATGGCCCTGGGGAACATACAAATCAATAATTAAGAATATTCACACCAACAATCCTTAAACTGATATTAAATGTATTATGTATATTGTGCATAAGGTTGCATAAGTCACTAATCAACATGTTACCTGGTCTATTCCTGGTTTGTCCTTGAGGTAAAGTGCGCGAGTTTCAATATGCTCTGGGACAAGTTTACAGCCTCCGTTGGGCATCTCAGACCACCTGTGAAGCACCTTGAGAGCCAAGTGTTCATACGACTCCACCATTTGATCTGTGAATCGGCAGCAAACACTTATTGCGCATTGCTCATTGGGTTAAAGTGAGACTATAAAGCCAAAAACATGCAAACATTTTTTTACTTCCTAAATACACTCTTAAGTATGTCCTTTGTCACAATTAATCAATTTGTCTGTAGATTCCAATTACTATATTTTTTTAAAGGTCATTTTCTCAGAGTTTTTTCTCTTACACAGAGCCATAAATCTCCGTATCAGCATCACTTACATCAGTGTTTCCCAACCTGGTTGCTGAAGACACAACAAAAATACTCAATATATCAAAAGAAACTGTATGTGCTGTTGGTGTGCCTCCGGGAAAAGGGTTGGGAAATGTAGACTCACATAAACCAAACTTGAGTTTTATTCATATTGGTTTTATGAGGGTAGATTTTCATAAATAATATACCTAAATACATATATTTAATTTAAAACATAACATTTTTGCTGTTTGCAAAATTTTCTGAATTATAGCGTGATAAAAGGAAATTCCTAAAATACACTCACAAAATAAAAATCTCACTCCAATGAATCAAACTATAAAACAACAATTTTAAAAGTATAATTCAGTGTGTATTTAATCAAACGGAGAAGTTTGGTGATAACTATTTTTTACCGTACTCATCTCCAGTGTCTTGCCTTAACTTTCCTTAACTTGCCTTAACTACCCTTCACTTTCCACAAACCTATGTGAGGTTCTTTCTTCTTTTAAACACAAAGAGTATTGAAAACCTGTAATATTCACCTCTTTAGTATTTGTTGTTGCTACTATGGAAGCCAGTGGTTACCAGTTTTCAGCTTTCTACAAAATATCTTCTTTGTGTTCAAGAAACTCATAAAGGTTTGGAACCACTTTGAGGTTAAGTAAATCAGAAAATTACCATTTTTGGGTGAACTATCCCTTTAAAATCAACAATGCCAAGCTGAAAGCTAAAAGAATGACCTACCTTCATCTGGAAATACCGTTTTCCCCATAAAGACTTTGTTTCCGATGGTAATACGGCCTGGAGAAAACTGAGGGTTGTCCAGTCTGTTTTCTTTACACAGTTTAATCAGCAGGTCTACTGGCTTCATGCAGTCCCTCCATGCATTATAACCCTCACTAGATGACATGAGACAGATCAAGAGTGAGCATCGAACTCAATTGAGAAGACCATAAATGTTACAATATAAATACTCACATGGCATATTCAGTAGGAAGGCTGCAGGTTGCTCGATGTCTGCTGTAAAACCGGTTCTCCAAATCGATCTGTGTTTCTCCAATCAAATCATCACCACCAACCAGGTCATAGTCATAGATTAGGATTGTTAGTAGGGATTCTTTGGGAAAAGTGGCTTGAAATTCAAAAGATCTGATCAGGGGAGAAATACGGAGGTCATGAATGAACCTTAATAAAATGAGCAGTTAGAAGAAATAAATTCTCAATCAATCTGCTTGTTCACCTTCCAAACACTGGGTTGAGCTGCTTTGGGATGTAATTGTCTCTGTCTTTGATCTCAGTTTTCCCAAGTTTCAGCACTATGTAAGGGTCTGCTTTGCCATCTGGGTCTGCAGGGTGCAGGTTGAAGGCCTTAAAATGCATAAGAGACTGTGAAAACACCTGTTGCAAATCCTGTTTAAGACCAGCAAAGCCGGTCACCAAGATTTGCTAAAGTACATAAATTCCGTGTGTATGTCATCAAAAATCATAAAACTTTAAAAAAAAAAAACTAAATTACTTTAACTAAACTCAATTCAGATTTAGATAGAATATAGCATTCAAGATACATTTACTGAAACCTTAGAAATCAATAGAATTATTTTCTAATTATAATTATAAATGTCTTATAGTCACTTTTGATTAATTCATCCTTGTTGATTAAAACTACTTCTTTCTCCAAACTTTTCAATAACTTCATACTTGGGTCTATGACCCAAAATGCAGGGTCAGTTAAAAAGCAAAATATGTAAGACGTGAGTTAATAACATTGATGCTGTTAGAAAAAAGGAATCAATTTTTTATTATTTTTGTCTCTTTTTCTTTGAATCAAACAATTAAATTTATTAGTCATGTAAGGGTCATATATTAACTGAACTTCTACTGTTGTGTGTGAGATGCTGTGCATACTAATTAGCATTTTTGCTGAAGTAGATAAAACAGTGGGTTGTTCTGTAGATTATATAGAGAAAAAATAGATTAAAGAGGGTTATAATTTTGTACCTAAAATGGCTTCTAAAAAATAAAACACTGCTCTTATTCTAGCAGAGACAAAACAAATAAGACTTTTTCTAGAAGACAAAAATATTATCAGACATACTGTGAAAATTTCATTGCTCTGTTAAACATAATTTGGAAAATATTTAAAAAAGAAGAAAATTCAAAGGGGGCTAATAATTCTGACTTTAACTGTAGATGACAAGTACTTACTGCAACTATGTAGACACGGATAAGGACATTCACAGCAGTGTTTGGAGGAATTCCCTGATTGATTTTAAACTGCCCTGAATCCACATAGCCTTCTTCCGCCTCACCGTCTGCTTCTGGCAGCTTGTAAAGACAGAACCTGCCCTGATGGATCAATCAGAGATAGAAACTCTGCCATCCAAATATCGAAAAACATACATGTATCTCATGGGAGTACATACACAAACAGTTTACCTTGAACTTCCCAACAAATCTCTCATATGCAGAGCCGTCCTCTTCATTGGCCTTTCCTCGAAAGAGTTCAAAGGTTTTTACCCAGTCATCAAATGGCCCAAATTCAGCCTCCAGCTCTTTGTCGTACACCTAGAGTAATTAAACAAAAAGGTGAGTCTGCACATCTGTTTAATGGATAAATCTGCACTTAAGGTATAGACAATATTTTGAATGCAAATCATTGTCAAAAATAAAATGGCAGATTTTTACCTGTAATGTTGCAAGCCTGGGCTGTTCAATCACACTCTTGTAGTTCACCTCTTTTTTCCTATCCCTCATACCTGATGCTAAATATACAGCAGAAAATAACTTGCACACAATCTAACAGACTCTAAAAGTAAACATGGTCCTTAAAAGATTACGGGTAAATTAAAAAGATGCAAAGAAACATGCTTTCATCATTTCCAAGCAAAGAGCAATTTGAAGTGCTTTAACAAAAACAAACCAATCAACTTATAACTTACCAGTGTACAACAATATAATAATGAATTCCTTTTTTTAATATTTGAACCCCTACCAGAAAAACTTAGTACATTCACACTATGTAACTTTTAGTAAGCTCTTTAATACCGTTCAAAAGATTGGGGTCATTAAGTTTTTTAATGCTGATTAAAAGATTTTTTTAATGAAATGATTGCATTTTTTTAGCAAGACATATTAAAATGTATTAAAAGTGACAAAGATAAAGGATTAATTCCCAATAAAATCAAATGACATTACAAAAAAACTTCATCGAACACTGTACAAACTTACAAACAAACAATATAAACCCATATTTTCACATTTTAAAAGGAAACACAGCACAAAACTGTCATGATGGCTTCAAAATGAGACTTTATGCATGCTTTTGACAACTGTCATTAAGTTTCATTTGTTTAGGTGTCATTTTAAATGCAAAGATGACATCATAAAGGTGTAATGACAGTCTTATGAAACGATCTTTTTAAAATGTATCAATTCAGTAATTTCATAATTAAACATTTGCTAATACAACATTGGTCAGATTTAGGATTAACAACATTATGTGTCCAAAGAGGGAGGTCAGCCGAATACTACCTGAATATAAAATACTGAATGAGCAGGATATTCTATCAAATGGTTTTTCTCTTCCCTGATGGCATGAGCATATTCCAAGATAACAATGCCAGAATTCATCATGCTCAATCTTTGGAAGTGTGGTTTAGGGTACATGAAGCACTGTAGTCCTATTGAGAATCTTTGCATGCTGTAATCAAAGCTAAACCCAGTCCAACAACATATTTAAGTGTGTGTGTGTTTTTTTTTGTTTTGTTAGGACAGGCTGTAAATTTACCATTAAAGCATATAAGGGAAATAAAGTACTATTTTAAATAATAACCTCAAACAGAATCATCAAATTGTTGTTTAAATGAACTATTATTCATTGACTTTTTGACATGTTATTTGATATTCGTACTGAGTTAGAAATTGTATCAAAACCATATAAAGTAGCATTGCAACCACCAACCGATCCCAAACTTTTGAACAATAGCTGTACAAAAACCAAACATAGAGGTGCATATAGGGTCACCGTTGGATTGCAAAATGTTGTGTCATGCTTTAAATATGAGTACTTTAATTCCATTTGCATAACAGTTTACTTCTAATTCACAGCTGGTTAAAAATCATATCAATTGTGTGCTATTTGAAATGTTTTATTAGTTATGTCTCATTATCCATCCCAATATCTCTTTTACACCTTTTAAATTTTGATACATTAATTTGTGTGACATCTAGATGATTTAAGGTGATTGGTGTGATTCTTATTGAAAAGTCTAACTTACTTTGGTTTAAGTTCTCAATAGTAGTGTAAATAAACACCTTTTTTCCAGTGATGCACCGATACCATTTTTTGAAAGCGATCCAATCGATCCAATCCCGATACCAAAAATACAGATCTGATCCGATACTGTGCCTTTTTGTTTTAACATAATAGAATTTCAATATTTCTGCTAATCATAAACACAAATAATATATATTTTCTTTATTAAAATAAACAGACATTTAGGCCTGCTGTATATGGCAGTCAACACAATTTCACTAAAAACGTGATGCCAGCAAGCCGATACCCGATCCAGCAAAAATATGTGGTATCGAACCGCTATCCGATCCAAGTATCGGATTGGTGCATCCCTATTTTTTACCCTGTCAAAAACACCTCAGTCCACAATAAGCGCATTCGATACATATTCCTTTAAATGCTAAATAGCCGCGGCTCCTCATTCAATCTCTGAGATTGCAGTCTCAGGAATACTAATCCATTCTTGATGAACATCTAAAATGGACCAGCACACACACAGCACCAAACCAAGCCTCAAGCTACTGCTACATTTTGTCTGAATGACTAACATGGAGTATTTAAAGCCATTTCCACATTTTGATGGCAAAATGTGAAATAGAGCCAGGCCATCTACCCTCACTGAACATGATATTAAAATCATTGCTTGACACTGCAGCCTGCCATTATCAATGTAAAATGTATTCAAACAAACATCAATACATATGAAAAATGTTATGCATAGACAAGCATGTTTTACCTGGATATTCCCTTCATATATAAAACTAATAAATTTTGCTGTTGCTTCTTCTGAAGCTGTGATTTTGAGTAAGGTCATCTGTGAGCCTCTAATGTTGCATTCAGCATGCCAGGATTGAAGAACAATTAAAGGTAACATCACTAGTATCTTTGCCACTTTGAGGAGGGCTGAGTACATAGTTTGCTTGAAGGCAGACACATGAGAATAGAGAATAAACTGGCAAGGAATTCAAACAAGGTCAATTATGGCACATACCTGTAAATACACTCAAATAGTTTACAAAAACAATCTGCATGTTTTCATTTTAACATGTCTGAGCTGGTAGACACAGCAAAAACTAAACTACACTAAACAAGTCCACTAAAATAACTCTGATGTCACCATTAATATATCAGAACCTCTAGTTTTTCATGATTGTTTTTGTAATTTTTTGCGATTAAAATGAATGATTTTGTGGTGGTAATTCCCATAAATTTCCAGACAATTTTACAATTAAAAATATATAAATATATGTACTACTATGTTAGGTGTGCAATCTGGCACAATGACAAATCATAAAAATAAAGCTTCTTTATTTTGATCTCTTATCAAGACAAGATCTAAAACAGATCTAAAACGGTAAGGATTAAGCCAAAGGAAGGTTGTTGTCACCGACTCGGTCCCAGTCATTCCCCTCGCTGGCCAGCAGAGGTCATCATCACCTGACTTTTGACATTACATCATCCATTGACTGATTAGCACTCACACCTGCATCACATCTCCTAATCACCTGGCTCACGCTTATAAGCAGCACACACACACAGTCTTATCGCGAAGTCTTGTTCTGCCCCGGCTAACACTACTGAGCGTTTCTCATCCTTGCCTGCGTTCCCGTTGCTTACCTTACCTTGCTTTGATTATCGACCTTGTCCTGCCTGCTGCCTGCCTTATACCTGTGCCTGAATCCCGACTCTGATCCTCGCCACCTGCCTTGAACTTTAGCCTGCACACCGACTTTGAGATTAGCCGCCTGCCTCTGACCCATGCCTGCATACTCATCCTGTGTTTACCTGCCGCCAGCCCTTCGACCTTATACTACTGTGTTTGATGTGAGTTTGCACACGCATTACATCTGTGTGCTTATTGTCATTAAACTGTGTTTCATAAATATACTGCAAACAAATCCCTCTGTGTCAGCCGCTTCGTTACAGTTGTATAACTCTTATTTTTATCCACGATCTTACTTTTAATGTAAGATTTTCAATACTCTGATTTTACTACCCGTAGCATCTGACATGTACCTCGCTCAGGACATGTTACGGCTTCCCCTACTGTAATGCACCAAAAACATGGATTGGTGTAAAACTCGTCAATGGCAGAGAAGCGTTTTCTCTTGTTAATTGCAGGAAAACAGTTAAGTGAAAACATTTATCGATTTGATGCACTTTATAATACTAGCCATACATGTAAAGCACAAATAATATCCTTCAATTCAGTCACGTCCAGCTGCCGTCATCCTTGAATCAATTTCCATCATTGTAAGCTGCTTACTTTTCTATCTGTTACATTGCTCCAGTTGTTAGATGTTTTTTCCACTTTCCTTTGCAGTTTGAAGCACTGCAAAAGCACAAAACGATCAATTTGTGCCACAGGATGTCTAATTGCACCTTTGCATTGACTTCACATGTAGTTCACTCATGCTTCATCTGCGTCTGCTTACTGCACAGGCTGCAAAACAATTCCACCCCCCCTTCATGTAATGTAATGATTGTGAGGGTGCCAGTGAGACGTCATTTTTCGAGACACACTCAAATACATCACGTGCACTGCGTATGCAACGTCTGTAAGTCATTGCAAACTGAAATTAAAATAATTTTATTATATGGCTTAGAATTGTATGTTTTATGAGATTATTTACATTTTTTCCAATTATTTTGCATTTAATTAAGAATTTTGTAGGATCGCAAAATTTTTTGACTTTTTGTTGATTTTACGTTGATTCAGCGATCGCGGAAATGCAAAAAACAAGAGGGTCTGACATATAATCCTTGTATCAAAGCTCAGTTGAACTAAGATAGAATGCAGTAACCACATGTTTTGCATCTAGACTTCTGAATAAGCCTTCAAAATAAACTTGTGATCAATCATGAATATGCAAATAATTTTGTGGTAAAAGTCAAGAACGTGTTTTGCACATCGGCAATTAATGCCAATGCCTTTATATTGCATCCTCAACCACGTCTTTATTTCACACCTCTCCTCTCTTCACATCTCTGCTTCTCTTTCTTGAACTTCCTTTTTTTCTGATGACAGCTACTATTCCTATTTACTATTACTTTTTATTACTTCTGTACATAATCTGATTGCTTGAGATGCACTTCAACCTAAATATTTTACTACATGTATGCTTATTGATTATTACAATGCAATATATTGTAACTCTAAACTAGATTATATTTGAATTCAATTAAGTTATGATTCATTTTTATTGTTGATTTGCCTCTTACTCCAACTCAACCGTATGACATGGATTCAATTTCGCATCATCTCTGTTATGTAAATGAATAAGACTTGTGAACAGTGACCAAACACTCTGCAATCCTGTTGACCAAAGCAAAAGAAGAAGGCCATGCAGTCATGCAGTTTCCCAGTCATTCTTACCCAGATTGATCAATCCTTCGGAAATAATGTTCTCCAGAGGAGTAACTGAAATACATCATAACGTGGGCATGTTTGACTAAAGCTGGAGCGAGACGTTGCAGAGGACATAAATACAGGTATCACTTACTATTTTCAAAGAGCAGTGGAAAAGGATTGTCTTCTTTTTGCTTTGCCTAAGACAGAAGTTGTGATACAAATCAGTATCAGTAAGCAAAACGACCTCCCTGGCTAACAAATGAAATGCTTTTACTAGTTACCTGTTTGATTTTCTCCATCGATGCATAGTACTTCGACCACCAATCGATGACATTATCTGCAGACTCATCAGCCGTGGTGCGTTTCTTCCTTTTTGTAGATCTTCGTTTGCTCTTTTTTGACACCTGGCATTGATAGACAGTTTTTATAGTCAACAATTTCTAAGCTGAGAAAATATTAGAGACTATTTATTCTATGCTAATGAAGGACAAACTGGGACATTCCAACCACAGGATGGGTTCTCCTGGCGTAGCAGTGTTCCTCACAGCTCCAATACACATCTCTACCATTTGTCTTGCAGAAACTATGTGCTTTTCACCATACACAATTAATCTGCTCGTGATCTTTTTTCATGTAAGTTTTTCATGTTTGGTGTTCAGTTCATGATTTCAGTGTTGTAGTGATGAAATCAACAGAAACAATGATGTTTTTCAATATACAATCTGTTTACTATTGTTGAGTCATGGCCTGAGGAGGATATTGTATGTTAATGTACCTCTCCCCCACTTTATCTCCTCAACTCTGCTTTCATGTTCAGCTGATTTTGGAGCTTGGTTTTCACTCATGTTTGACAATTCTTTGCTCAGGGTATATGAAGGAAAGATAAATGTTGATCGGTGCTTTTAATCTGCTTCTCCCGCACAGAGGTGCATCCTCTACCTTTGTTGATAATAACATATCAGAGAATAAACCAATCAGAGTCTCATCTCCCATTCCCTTTAAGAGTCAGTTGCGTCGCTCCATGGCACATTTGCCATTTACATGGCATAAAGTAAGTGTAAGTGGAAAAACTGAGCACTTCACTAGCAAGAAAACTGTTAAACAGAGCTTCTACAGCGCGAGAATGAGAGATAAGCCTCCTCATTATCTACTTTCACTTTCGCTCTCGTGGATAGGGGACATCAGTTAGCCTATAAATAATTAATTTTGTTTGTTAAGCGCAAAGATCTGTTTCAAAACTATTTCTGAATATTAGTTCTAATTTCCAGCAAACGAATAAATGAACAATAATAACAAAGTGTGGTCAAAAACCTGAGTTATATCCTAATACACATGCTATGCCCCATATGGTCTGAAATCTGACAGGTGTACAAATCAAAGCTTGTTTTTAATAAAACAAATATAAATATGCATATAATAAATAATACTGCTAATTATACAAAAGCAAATTATCATGATTAAACTGAAAAAGCTGATTTTGGAGCTTGGTTTTCACTCATGTTTGACAATTCTTTGCTCAGGGTATATGAAGGAAAGATAAATGTTGATCGGTATATATATCCTTAATATTTTGATTCTTTTACATATGTAAAGATATTATCGTATTGCTCTACATCTTGTGTGTATTAAGCAATGTGTAAGCAAGGCGCACAACTAACGCGCTCTGCGCTGGACAATAGGCCAGCTTTGTTCTGGTGTATTGAAAAATCTATTATAGTTTCTCAAAATAGCAACGTGCCAGCAATGCGCCTCAACACGCCTTCCTTTTTAGACCAGAACGCCTATAGGCGCACATATGAGCGCAAATGCATTTGCTATTTTAACAGCATGGCGCAAAACGTCAAATCAACTCTTGTGCCGAGCTAAAACTAGCAAACAACAATTGCATCGCACCTTGTGCCACATTGCGCCGGGTGTATGATAAGGCCTATTATGTTAGTTTCACTCTACTGCCTGTATATACAAATGTAACTCAAAAAAAAGTAACTTTACCTGCTATAAGACGTTGAGATTCTTTCACTTTATCAATGATGATAACAACTTTAATAGAGTCAGATTAATTACAATGGAGTCAGATAAACAGTTGATTTAAACATGCCATTGTGCTTTCTGTTTTCGATAATTGGTTCAGAATAGCAGTGTAAGCTTCAAGCCTTACAATTTAAAGTGCATAAAAAGAAAAACAACGAGTATTGTTGAATGCACATTGGTTTAAGGACAACTTTGATGGAAGGCTTTGAATCACCAGTGTTTACGTGCTTCTATGTGGTTGGTAAAATGTACCTCAGCTTTAAAAACTGATAATAAGTCTATATATTATATTCTATATTCTAAGTCTATATAGTATATATATTCTAATAATGTCTTTCACAGCCGAAGCATGTGTGTGGGAAATATGTAATCCTATTTACTATTGTCTATTTAGAGACAACATATTCTATATTCATTTCCCATTAAATATTGCTTAGTTCATTTTTACCCATATTATATGTACACATATATGTTAAAAAAAAGTAGTTTGTACTGAAAGCAAACCTTTGTGTCCTGGAATTCAGGCTCTTGGCTTTTGGGGGCAATGATCTCCTCATGCTCTATTTCAATGGCGATCTCTTCATCTGGAGGTGGAATAACACTCTGCTGCAGAGAGAGCTGAGCCACTGTAGGCAAAAAAAAAAAAAAGCAAACAAACAAATAATGAATTTTATGACCTTGATGAATTTCATCATATATGCAATTATTCCATTATATATATATATATATATATATATATATATATATATATATATATATATATATATATATATATATATATATATATATATATATATATATATATATATCCCTGACCAAGACCACAGGTTTTATATATTATTATTATATATTATATATTATTAGGAGCATAGAATCACCATATTTTTCAGAAGCTGTGACTGTAATGGAAATGGTTTAACCAAACATTAATATTTTTTTGCAGGTTGTAGCTAAATTAATGTTGTAGAATTTGCATTAGTGTTCATAGAAAACTAAAGACCTTATTTCTAATTCATTCATTTTTCTTTCGGCTATTTTAGAGGGCACCACAGCGGAATGAACCGCAAACTATTCCAGCATATGTTTTATGCAGCGGATGCCTTTCCTTAGCATTGCATCTGGAATAATTCTGTCACAGACAATGATCCGAATTCAAATTATATTCTAGTACCTACAGACACTTACTGGTCCTAACTTGTTTTAAATGCATCAAATGTCTTAAATGTTAATGTTAGTCGGTAGACTGATAAGAAACAGTGAATAAACAGCACAATTACCCTTCTAACTCAGGAAAAAGTATCTTTTGTTCATTCTTATAATCGTTTATAGACAACACAATACTAGTTTTCAACTTGAGAAGAGAGTAACATTTAACTTGAGGAGGTTGTTCATTAGACCATAATCACGTAATGTCATTAACATGAATATTTTTTTGCCAAAGGTAACATTGTTTGGCATGTCCTTATGACTACTTGATACAACATAACTTGTTATAAATCTGTCATAAACATGATTGTCAAATCTGAACTGTCTCCCCATTTGAGCTACTACTAATTTCCTGTGGATCTTTGAGAAGCTGCTTTGACACACCTTGTATTATACAGTATAAGCACTATAGCAAAAAGTGACTATCTATTTTCTTTTTTATTGTGACTGTAATGGAGACATGCATCACCTGCTATGTTTTTGGGCTCTGGCGGGGGCTGCTGGACCGGTACAGGATTGTGTTTGAATAAGGCCAGGTTGTTGATCACATGACTACCTACAAGCGTGCTTCTCCCAAAGGCCCTCCAGTCCACCACGGTGAGAGTGAGGGGAGGGAGGAGATGTTCATCTTCAGGCAACTCCTAAAGACGCACACGACAAGCTGAGATCAGCGAAACACGAGCAGAGCGACAAGGACATCAACAATAAACAGAGCCCTGCTGTCGAGGCAGTTTACTCACCACATCAAAGGCGTCCACAATTATTGTAAAGTTCGGGTTTTTCTTGTAGCTTTGTATGACAGAGGAGTTGACACCCGATCCTGCGCACTTGATAAATACTTGAGGACGATCGACAGATAAGAGCTGAACCTTTTTCAGTTCTCTGAGGCCCCAGAACAAAACCTGCAGTGCACATCAGCCTAACCTCAACAACATTGTATTCAAAATGCAGACAAAGCACTGATAGTACACTGTTAACCCTTACTGTAGATTATGCAGTAAATAACTGTAAAATAGCCAGTGTTTAGCTGTAATGAAAAGAAACTGTATTTTACTGTAAAAGGAGCAGGATTTGTATGAAATTCTGTAGTGCAAAGAATAAATTACAGTAATTTACTCTATGTACCATTACAGATATTTACTGTGATAATAAATGGTAAATTACTGTTCAACCATTACTGCCCCATCTATTCTGATGCTTTATGTTGCTATTTTATATTTATTTTATCTCTGTGTTTTCTTTGGTTCCTTTTATGTTTTTAACATTGAGTATCAGGAGTCAACCAATGCCACAGAGCTTATTAAAAGGTAAGTGTAAGATATGGACGAAATGCATTTAAAGGCAAAAATATTCACACAGAGCAAAGAAATTGTCACAATAATTTTTATAACTTTGTTTACTTTTTCTATAATTAATCTAATCTAATTGCCTAGTTTGACCTATGGTTAAGATTTTAAATTGCACTTTCAACTGAATATTAGTATTTTGCTAAATAACTAGTAAAAATGTGTTATTAAAAAAAAAAAAATATATATATATCTTAAACAACACGCACATACATTTTTGCAGAGACTCAATGAATTTGTCTGGAAAACTGGCAAGTAAAAGTGCCATTAACAGTATAAAGGCTTTCCTAAATAAATGTATAAATCATGATATTTGTTGTGTTTTTTATTATTTTTACTACAGATTTGGTACGACATGAGAATTAGATTATTTTTTTATTTTTTTTTTTCTATGGACGAAGTTTATATTATAGTATATTTTTATTGTTTTTATTAAACAATATGTGCATAACTGTGATAAATGTAGGCAGTTGCTTTGAAAATATGCTATGTACCAGGGGTGTCAAACTCCTGGAAGGCCAGTAGAATTTAGTTCCAGCCCTGCTTCAACACACTACCTTTAGATTTAGTTTGATCAGGTGTGTTTAATTAGTATAACTGCACTGTTACTCTGTAGATTGTGCAGTAAATAACTGTAAAAAACAATGATTTAGGCATCACCACACACTCCCACAGGCTGTCCGTCTTATTCTAAACACAAAGGTGTTAGAAAGAGTATTCAGAAAATACTGGCCCTTTAAGAGAGCCAGGTGTTTGATTTGTTTACTGCTGAGTGCGCTCTATTCTCTGTCTATCAATTCAGATGTTGAGTCTGATATGTTTTAGGCCTTAAATAAGAATCTACAATAAGTAAGTAAAATGTGTTCAAATGTTTTTTAGGGTTTATAAAATAAGGCTGTGTTTTAAGTTATATTGTTGTTATCTTGAAATATGTACTTGAAAGCTACATTGTTAGCTAGTTAGCCTCTCCTCATATAACTTCTTACATTACTTTTGTTTAAGTATATGTATTTATTGGATATTGCATACTGCCATAATGTACAGATGCTAACAGTTGTATGTATCTTTCTGGCAACTAAGCCAAAATTAAATTCCATCATCTCAGTAAGGTAACATTTGCACATCATCACAGGAAATCACAAAAACATGATACACATAGCCATCCACACACAAAAGCTCCACTGTCCGGTCCCAGGTTGTGAGTTTGTTGCTAAGCATTTTTCAGAGCTGTGTTTACACCTATGAATTTATATTAGAAACAATAAAAAAGTTTGTTGTCATGAGATAATTATAACAATAAAAGATTGGATCCTTTGGTTTTTTGGTGTTGCCAACTTTATTTTTGTTCTCTATAATTATTTTAAACTTTTTGAGATTTGACAGAGCTTTTAATTATTTAAAACTTTAAAATTTAAAATATTTATTTGGTTTTTTTTTTTTTTTGCATGGTCAGCATTGAGGAGAGAGTAACACATTTCACTGCAGCACTTTGTGTGTGTGTTTGTGTGTTTATTATTAGATATGTGATTGTGATAAATGTTAGCAGTTGCTTTAAAAGTATGCTATATACCAGGCGTGCTTAATCCTGTTCCTGGAGATCTACCTTCCTGCAGATTTCAGTTGCTATCCATATCAAACACACCTAAACCAATTAATTAGGACTTGAACACCACGTGATAATTACAGGCAGGTGTGTTTGATATGGGTAGCAACTGAAATCTGCAGGAAGGTAGATCTCCAGGGGTCAAACTCCAAGTTACTGGAGAACTGCAGGGCAGCAGAGTTTAGTTCCCACCCTTCTTCAACATTACCTGTAGATTTCTAACGAGCCTTAATTAGTTTTATCAGGTGTGTTTAATTAGAGTTACAGCTTAAAGTCCCAGTCACACTGCATTTCTCTCCCTTTAGACTTCCATTCATACGCATGTGAATGCTGCAGACCTGGAATGCTAGCTCATGCGACAAATTTTACAGTTTGCAGCATTGGAAAGTTCAAGCTTGGAGAACTCTGAACTGCAAAATCACATCATGTGATTGCTTGAGACTAATCAAAGATCAAACCATGACCTTTCTGAACAAAAATTATGGACCAGTTGCTTGCTTTTTCAATCTCTAAATATTTTGTTTAATCCCACTCCTTTTCGCAGAGCCATGTGACAGAATTTTGCATGCTTAAACGTTAGTTTGACTGCAGCCTTTCTGTGCAGACCTGGGGCTCTCAGTAATATGTAAGATAATATTTTACTGCTGGTTTCTTAATTTTGTTATACATTTTCTGTTTTATATTTGTTTGCTGCCAAAACAATAAAATAAATTTGTCAGAATTTACAACTTAATTAATTTAAAGAATTAATAACAGGTAAGAATACTAATTAATTTTAGTAACACCTTGACATACTATTGTGTATGCAGTATAATGCTGTGAGTTGTAACACTACAGTACAGTAATTAACTGTACACAGTTTCCAGTTAGTTACCACTACTGCTCTATTACAGTAATTAACTGGCAACACTGTTGCCAGCTACTCACTTTAATGGTTCAGTTACAGTAAACAACTGGCAACACTGTTGCCAGCCACTCACTGTAATGGTTCAGTTTCAGTAATTAACTGGCAACACTGTTGCCAGTTACTTACTGTAACCAAACTTTTACAGTGAGTAGCTGGCAACAGTGTTGCCAGTGTTCTTCTGTAAAAAAGCCTGGTAAGGTCTAACAGTGTACAAGATCAAATCATTTATCAAATAGCAAAAATGGTAGGTGCATGCTTTACTTAATATTCACAACACAAATGTAAATCAAGCACAAACATGTAATAACAGCAAGACCTAAAATACAGGCCGCAGGATTGTTTCTATTTCTAACAAGCAGCTTTGACTACTGATGGAAGTACTCTATAAATACTTGAAACACATTTGATTGATGCTTATAAGGCTAAGAGAAATTTACAAAAATATTTAGATAAGAGTTCAAAACACTAATTGGAGTGCATTAGGCTTGCACAGAAAAAACTTCTGTGTTAATGGTTTTATTCATTTTCCTACTGTGCAATGTTAAAGATACAAGAATGGTACAGAAGCTGTCAAAAGTTACATATTAGTACCTACTAAAAAAACTATTTATCCACCTTCAAGTCATTTCAGGTGGACAGTTTATCCCTTTCTGCTTTTGGAGAAAGACATGTGGAGCTACAGTATAGTAAATAATATGTCCTGTACTGGCTGTGAATGGTACCCAACATTGTGAAGCTTCAAAATGTGAGTTTAAGATGTAAATAATATAATAAATATGGATATTTTTCTAACAAAAACTAACTGGGCCCCATCATACACCCAGTGCAATGTTGTTTGTTGGTTTCAGCTGGGCACAGGTATCAGTTTCACATCCGGTGCCATGTTATTAAAAATAGCAAATGCAAGTTGTGTACCAATGGGGTGCTGGTCTTAAAAGAGATGTGTTAAGGCGTATTGTTGGTGTGTTGCTATTTTGTGGCAAATAAAATGGAAAGCACCATTGACCAACAAAATCTGGTTTAAAGTCAATGTTGCAGAGTTATTATTATTATTTTTTGTTATTTAAAGAATGCGTTAATGATGTGGGTATCTAGGCAGTTCCAAAACGCATGCACACCATGCTTATTACACATACAACATACAACGATGCGCAGCAGCACACATATGTCTTTGTGCTTTGTGAAAAATCAAAGAATTCAAATGTAAAAGAATGATAATTATTTTCTACATTTACATAAATATATATGAAGAGTTTGGATGCAAAAACCTCTAAGTGCCATCTGGAATTTTCTTCTACATTGAGCGTTTTTTCTTAGCCCCTAAAATCAATGTGCAGTTATTTCTTGTTAAAAGAGAAACATATTCTCTGCCATAAAAGTCAAATTACTGAACCTAAGCAAAGGAGCCTGAGAAAATGCTAATATATATATATATATATATATATATATATATATATATATATATATATATATATATATATATATATATATATATATATATATATATTAGCATTTGCAAATCTGGTAGTTCCATTTTTTTCCACTAACAAAATCTTCCAAGTAAATAGTAAATACGGCATGGTGCAACCACAACTCACTCTTAAAGGGAATGGGAGATAAGAATCTGGTTTTATGCATGTAACGCCCAAAACATACCTCATCACGAGAATTAGGGCAACACTAATGCACTTAGATTGTTATAATACTGCTCCTTTTTTCAATTGGCTATTATTATTCCACTGGGTTTGTATAGAAAAGTTTAATGATGAATGGATGAGTACGGTACAAAAACTCAGGCACCATTCACTGTCATTGCAAAGCTGGGAAGAGCCAGGATATTATTTAATATAACATATATAGGTGTAATTTGTTTACCTCAATCCTGTACTTGCAGAGCACCGGTCGAATGTATGAGGGCACTGGGATAACAACTCCATCTGGCTCATCTAAAACAGGGAGTGAGTGCTCTCCTGACTTTGAAATCTGCAGAATATTACAGCAGACCACATACTGCATTACACTCTGCATCTGATTTTTTATGTTAGTAGAGCATGAATACACAGCATAACTTTATATCCTTTTTGTAAACACTTTCCTTGAAGGGGTGTTCATAGGACTGTCATGAAGGAAAACCTCACTAATCATGACATGAATGAGATGCTTATGACAACTCTCATTATGTATCATTTTCTCAGTTATGTCATTTTAAATGCAAAGGTGACAGGTCTTTGTTATGACTTGATATTACCAAGACAACAAAACCTGTTAGTGTTATTTTTATGACAACTTGAAATTACCAAGACAACATAACAAGTCTGTCATAAACATAGTTGTCAGAATGCCATTATAACCAAGTCTTGAATTTTAGCATCAGTAATACTTTGCCATTAATATTGGCATTTGTAATATTTTCTTGAACATTTATTTGAAAGAGCATTGGCACTTTTTATGTATCATGTAGGGATTATAAAGGTGTCTTATGTCTTATGTACACCCCTTCAAGTGTTTTCTCTCTAAAGGCACATTGCTATCATGTGTTGTGTGTCAGACTGGACCTGAATGAGCTCAAAGGCCCCCAGTATGTCTCCTCCAGACAGGCTGCCACAGAACAGAGGGCTGTACTGCAGCTGAGGAGGAGAGTATTGCTCTTCTGATAGTTTGACAACAGGAACAGCCACCGTCGAGCCCAGGTACTCGCTACCCTGGAGAAAACAAACCAACGATTCAGGTCATTTGAACATTTGAAAAATATTGCTTAACATGGAACACCTATATCTGTGAATGTGGTTTCCTTACCACTGCATCATCATCATACACTTCAATCACAATCAGCGGTGGCTCCTGGGCTATGTCGTAAAGCCCTCCATATAGAGACATGTTAGTCATCTTGATCACCTGATTCCACGTGGGAGTCAATGTTTGCTTTATGATCTGAAAGAGAATATATATATATTATATGTGAATTTAAAAAAATATATATAAATTATATTATAAGGTTCTTTGCTTTATGGCAGAGAAGGGGCGACCCTTTTAACCACTGCAAGAGAAGCTGGTCTATTCTTCTTTGACTCTCGGCGAAGGTGGTCACACTTTTTACTCTCCCTCCCATATCTCTCCTGACTGGCTCCTCTTGTCTCGTTTAATTCTATCTCTGAGGCTCTCCTTGCCCTGCTCTTTAAAAAAATAAGGAATTATGGATTTGATCAACTGGTCTCTAAACCCAATTGGCACCATCATCTTGATGAGAAGTCTGGGTTTGGGGGAACCCAACTGTCCTGCAAGCACGTTTGCAGCTGGATACATGATGGACGGGTGGGAGAAGTGGCGCAAGGTGTGCCTGGCTGCTTTGTCCCTGGAGGATGTTGTAGATATCTATCTGTTTAGAAAATTTAATAACTTTGGTTTCGGCTGATAGGCTTAGGCGGAGCCATGGGGTATTGATGATTGAAGAAAGCGGTCAGTGCGGCTCAAATCCCCACCAAGTTGACCAGCTGGATTGAAACGGTGGTGAGCAGGGTTGTTACTAACCTGACCGTGGTTATAAACCGTAAATTGGAAAACATCGGGGGGAAAATAGCAGCCTTGCAATGAGATTTGAACAGACCTGGAGACAAGTGACGAACATTAAATATCTGCGAAATTGGCAGACCCAAATTTGAAAACCTGGATATCAACATTGTCATTAACCCATTCTTAACTACTCATGAACTCTTCATGCACGTCTGCCTAGTGCGTTTACACGAAATAATAATAGAAAAGTGTTCTGTCAACATCAACATGAACAGTTTAATCCCATGAGTTCATGAGTAGATAAGGATGAGTTAATTATAATGTGCCCCTTTGAGTAAAGTCATTACACTAACAGCTCATGAGTTCCTGATGGTTACATTAAGCTTAAACCTAAATGTTAATTAATACATTACTTAACAACATGTACTTGCAAGTAATAAAGGTAACTGTAATTCACACATAAACTCTGGTGACTCATGTTGCAGTTAAAGTTAGTTCATGATTAGCACATCCATTAACGCATCATTAGTTCATAATAAAATGTTTAGTTTACATATTAATACATCATTATTCATATGCTGTTATTGTGAAGTGTTAGCTAAAAAAAAAATTTTATTCCCCATCATTTCCTCCAAGGCCTAGATGCTTCTGCTGTAAAACTTTCACAAAGTTATTTCTTAAGAAAAAAACACACCAGCTTACGGGATCTGCATGACAGCTGTTTGAAGAGAATAAAGGGGCCATAGCCTATTTTAGACGTTTATACTTGTTTTTTAATAATAAAATACATTGTGTTATGTTTTGTTGCAGTAAGCTTTAGTATTTTGAGAAACAACAAGAAATAATTTTGCATTGTAACTACTGTCAAATCTTAACTGGAATATACAAATTGTGGGCAATATGCATTTATGTGTATTCCTAATTTAATTTATACAATAATCTTGATTTCATTTTAAATGCTTTAATTTTAAGACAGAATACATAACAAAAATCCTTAAAGGGTAACAAAGCACTAAAACACATTTTTTTGAGCTGTTGACAGTCGCATATGTGTCCCACACTGCTAAAAACACTATTAGGACATCTATATTTCACTAAAAAGTGTAAATTGGTTGTTTTTGCGTTATTTCAAGCAAATTCGTACTTCAGGTTTGAAACAAATTTTTGAAGCTGCGTCACGGTCATGACATAATAGCGTGTATTCCAGCGTGCAGACTGGGCGTCTGTGCCAGAGTGTGTCTTATTACGTCTTACAGTGTGATGCATTAATGCATGAGTAAAGCTTGGTTCAAACCAATCAGCGCTCTATTGTACAACTTCATTAATATTCATTACTGTCACAGTGTTTAGACGACAGAGACGTCACGTTGTGTTGGCAAAACAAGCGTGAATCTGTTTGCTGCAGTGAAGTTTTGTTTTCATTTTCTCTCTGTGAGAGCGCCGCTGGAGTCACGTGTGGATTAACAGTGTACGCGACGCTCGACAACAATAACTTAACTTGCGTGTCTAAGGAGGATTATTGTTTACCTGAGAGCTGTTCTCATCTGCAAACGCTGAGATCCTGATTCGCTTGTAGTTTCCTTTTATTAAAGACGCGGCTCTAGTTGCTGGTGATTGTCCTTTCTCTACAGATTTGGTAAGTGAACGACCAGTGCTCTTTGTTTATTCAGTTTGTTCGTATCGAACTAAGTTAACGATTGCACCAAGTGTAAACATATTAGCACCACAACCAAACTTTAACCTCGTGTAGGATTTTCGCCGCATTTTGTGATCAAAATAACACACGCGGCTTTCGGACACTACCTGCTGTGTGCATCTAAGTTTGCGGGAAATGCGGAGGGTTTTTTCCTCTCATTCGCGTGCGGTATCAAACATTGCATGAAAAATACACGCTTACAGCAGTTCCTCGAATCAAATATCTCGTTTGTCGCAAGGGGCATGAATGAATTCCCTAATTGAAAGAGCCAAACTGCAGTTAAAGTCCACCATTTAATAATTTGGCAAATAATTAGACAGATGTCCATGTAAACACCATCACTTTCTCCCGTGTGTGTGTTTGTGTGTGTGTGTGTGTGTGTGTGTTAGGGTTGTCAAAAATAATAGTTTTTTCGGTGCACTGCGATGCAGACGCGGACAATTCGGTATCGGTTCAGTAATAATCATAACCGGTTATTACAGATGTCATTTACCTCATATGCGCTCTGTCACGAGGGAGCAATCGCGAGTATTTACAGCGATTTAACTACTTATGACTCATAAACTGTGCACAATTTCACTGTGTGTGTTTGCTGGATCAGTCTTTCACTGACATATACAACAATTGCCCCTATTTCACTGAGATCGAAGGAATTAAAAGTAGCCTACTCCATTTCTCTCTCTCTCTCTCTCTCTCTCTCGCGCGCGCATGCTCTGTCTCTCTCTCTCTCTTTCTCACACACACACAGTGGCCCATTTGACCTGCTGGGGTGGCTTTTCTTCTCTTCTCGGCTGTTTTACAGCGCTACTTTTGCATCCAAAAAACGAGCACGTGTCTGCAGAGTTTTCTCCACCGTGTATCATACATCAGCTGTGAGATCGCCGCTGCCGCCTGCCGCTCAGTGTCACTCATCTGTGAAGAACGCAGCGCGCAAGAGCCAATTGCAACCGTTTTTTTTTTTGAGGGTGTGACCAATCAAAGGGATGTAAGAGAACTAGACAAGGATCAGAAATTGAGCTGGATATTTATATTTGTTTATATTATTTGCTAAATACTCGTTTTGTTTAAAGTTACAGTTTATGTATCTGACTGTTTGTATTAAATGACAAAATTGTATTACAAATAGTATATAAATATAAATATATTCATACATTTTAATACAAGAAATGCTGCTGTGTAGAAAATATAAAACTGTGTATGGAAAGCACCATCAATGCACCGTGATGCACCGAAATATCGAATTGAACCGAATCGATGGCATGATAATCGTAACCGAACCGAACCGTGAGACTAGTGTAGGTTCACACCTCTAGTGTGTGTGTGTTTTGACTCTGAAACTTGCGCGTGCCCAGATAAACACTCCCACACCATCCCACTTTAGTTCCTCCGACACTCCCCCCTAAATAGAGCTGGACACGCCCACTTCCCTGACTTTTTCCAAAATAGAGGTGTGAAAACACCCTGCTGAAACAAGCGGGTTTCATGGCCCTTTAAATTAAGAGGAATTGTCCTGTTAATTAAATCTAGTTTGTTGACCTTTTCACACAAAATAAGAAAGGGGAACTGTTTAAAAAGCAATTAACAAGCTAGTTTTAAGATAATTAGATTAAACTGACTGCTTGGAATAAGGTGGTCAAGCCTGGTCATTTTTCTTATTTCAAGAAATCTTTCTAAGTAAAATTATCTTACTACGCTGCCAGATCATTTGAATCGTGTCCAGTCTGTGTTTCATAAATTATTCATTTATTTCTCATATTCAGATGGTCATTATTCTACCATGTAAACTCGTACTTACACCAGTGCATTGGCTATGAGACAGAAAAGACACCCAGGCAAACGGGTCTGAGAGGCCAGTGTTGTCTGCTGCGATGAGTCCACGAGCCTGGTACATATGAGCCCTCAGCTCGAACATGTGCTGCTCTGCAAACCAACAACAAATAGGGTCAACAAGAAAAACATTCAAATCAGTGTCTTACATTTAGGAAGAATTGACATTTCTGTAGCTTTCTTGCCATTCAAACAGTAGAGAATTTCACCAACAAAGGGTGATATTGAGGTAAAAACAATGTACACCTTCAATGCAAGGTGAGCGACCTTGAATAAAAGTATCTATTACGTTCTATTTTCAATATTAGCTGAGCAGTCTTGCCTGTGTAGAGTAAATATTCAGGAGGAGCGCCAGTCCTATCCTCAAAAGAGGTGGACACAAGTTCAAAGCCCGACGGGAGATTGTCCAACATGCGGGATGACTCTGCGCAAGTTCCCAGCCACAAGAACACATCAAGTTTAGCCTGGACAGTCCATCCCGGTGCACGCTTCACTGGAGGCTAAACAACACATTTTAATGTTAAACTAGTAGTAGACAAATGTTGATAACCCTTTACGGTACTACATAAAACCCTATAAACTGTGAATTTAATAGAGTTCAGACCTTGAGGAACAGTGTCTTGATCTTCCCACAGTCTCTGCCTCTTTGCTCTGGGCTCTCTGAGAAGAGCAGGTCCCGAGCAGGGATTCTGGCATACGCCACACGCTTGTTATTACTGACCAGACACACAAACACATCTGGTAAAGTGTGTTGAGGCTGAGATAAGTGTGAGACAAAAATGAGTATTAGTAAATATGGAGACTTAGAGGTTGAGGATATGGATGTTACATAATGACAAAATAATAACAACCTCCTCCACCAGAAATCGCAGCTTCTTTTTAATTTTTTGAGCTTCCAGCAGCATTTCTTTCACAGTCAAAGATCTCCTCTTTGGCTCAAGAAGTCCTCCTGCCATTTCAGTCATACTCTCCTGCAGTTCAAGAAAACAAAGGGAAAGATTGGAGGAATTTACTACCAGACAAAGCTTAAATACACTTGACATGAATATGTTATCAATCTCAAAACATTTCAACATTAACATTTTGATTTTTAAATGACACTTTGATTAAATAACGGGAATACTTCATAGTTAATTCATAGTCACACATAGTAACACAGAAAGAAAGTTAGTCTGAGGTTTTAAAGGAACATGTCTTTTTAAAAAGCAGCTAACGAGGACAGCTAATGCATCCGACCTACCAGCTCCTGTTTGCACATAGTTAGCCTCTTTTTGTCCAGCAAGGTTAAATTGCTTCCCTTCACCTTTTTTTCAGCAAAAGCAATAAACTCCCTGCAGTGAACACAACATTAGATTCAGACGAAATTAGGTTATATTTTCAAAACAGATGGAGCACACATTACATATTTTATCCAAAGGAAAAAAAGCTTATCTTCACCCTCACGTGATTCAAATTAAACAATAAGAATTAATACAGTACTGTCCATACAATAAAATTGAGGGTGGCACAACACAACACCAACATCACATTGAACAAACGTTGATGGTATGGAGATATTTATTTTAAAATATCTCATTCTCCATTTCACAAATGAAAGTCATAGGCATTTGGATGACATGAGGGTGAGTAAATGATCAGATTTTTTTATTACCGATTAAACTACCCATTTATAAAGCTCATGTGTGATAGATTTTTCTTAAGCCATATGAAATAATCCATTTTATAGTAGTAGACTACCTCTACCTAAATTAACACCACGGTTACATCTATTGGCTGTTCAGAAAAAAAGTTTACATGTCAGATCACAAGTAACAAAAAAGTATAACAATATTATAGCTATATACTTTATACTTTAAGTATAAAAAAAGTCCGCATTACTAGCAAAAACTTGTGTTTTTTGTCCCAAATTAAAGGCATTGTTCACCCATTTTCATAGTGTCATCATTTACTCACCATTGACCCTTGAAACTAAAATATTTTGAGGTGTGTTTGGAAACATGCAACCACTGAGTACAAAAGTACAAAAAGCAAATATTATGGAAGTCAATGATTACAGATTTGTAACATTCTTAAAAATATCTTCTTTTGTTTTCACCACAACAAAAAACTCAAAACTTATTTATAACAAGTCAAGGGTGACTAAATGATGACAGAATTACCATTTTTGGGTATTTCTTTATTTAACTTTGAATTCCCCATTAACGTACTTGGCATCTCGTCTGAATTCCCGAAGAACGTGGTGCATGAGACTCCATGCTTCCGGAGATAACATTTTATCCAGCTCTGTGACCTTAGCGACTCCCTCTTCCTGACAAACATAAAATGGAAAATGGCTGCATGAACTACTAACCGATTACAAAGTAATTTTCTGAAACAATACTTATTGAAGGATCACATACAAACATGAGGGCAATTGTGTCTAGCATGTTGGCGTGATGAAGTCGGTACGCTCGATCCTCCCAGCTACTGTAAACATACACACAGGGCTTCTGTGCAGCGATGGGCAAATGCATATAATGCCTGCAAAAAAAGATTATCAGTTTTGTTTGGTTCATGACAAGAACTAGCTCTCAGCAACTAACGCATGGTCGCCCACTAAAGTTAAGCAGGGCTGCACCCGGTCAGTGCTTGGATAGGAGACCACATGGGAAGGCTAGGTTGCCAGCAGGGGACATCCAACCTGCGTTCTGTGTGGGTCCTAATGCCACAGTTGAGTGACCGGGACTCTATACCAGGGTTCAAAAATCTTGGAGAGCCGGTGTCCCTGCGGGGTTTAGCTCCAACTTGCCTTAACGAACCTGCCTGGATCTTTCAAATATACCTAGTAAGACTTTGATTCGCTTGTTCAGGTGTGTTTGATTAGGGTTGAAGCTAAAATCTGCAGGACACCGGCCCTCCAGAAACAAGTTTGGTGATCCCTGCTCTATACTGCTAAGCAAGAGGTTAAAACCGAGGTCCCAACTCATTAAAAATTCCAGGATGTTCTTTGAAAAAAAAGTAGGGGTTTATCTTGCCCACTGGCCTCTGTCCATCATGGCCTCCTTACCATCTCAGTACCTCCCCCTCCTCAGAAAAGCAGCATGTGTATGAAGATCTATACTGTTATAAGTGACGGTGTTTTCATGACCATTTACAACCCTGGAAGAAATTAGACTCCACCCTTAAGTTGTTCAACTGATTTGGGATCAGTTCAGGAAAGATAAGGAGCAGGTCCCACCTGAATCTAGAATTCTAATTCTCAGTTTTCTCATGACAGCCCCTCTCTGGCAAATTCCCCTGAGGAAGGACCTTCTTTCTCAGGGATGGGGGCAATCTCATCCAGACCTCTGCAACCTCCAAGTGTAGTTTCTAGGCAAGATGCGCATGATTTAAAAGGCCTAATGCCAGTGGTAGTGTATATGATCACTCAGCCTAGAGCTCCCTGGACAAGGCTTGCCTATTGCCTAATTAGGAGACTGTTTGTTGAGTGGTATTCTTATCGAGAAAACACCCAAACTAGCCTGGCTAGTGTTGTAGTAAGCTTCATGATAGATATTCATGAGGCATTATGTCTTACCGACTACAATGCTGAACTGCCACCAATGCTTGGCTCCTTATCACATAAAAATTGGCCTGTTTTTAAACAAAATCAGAGGGATGTGTCTCCTAGGTAGAGTCCTTAAATTGTCACAATTTACCATCCTCATTCTGTCTTTCAGGTTAAATCGATAACTATAATGTTTCACATGCACATACTATGTACTTATCATAGTCCTTACATAAACTAGTTACTACCCATAAACAAGATACTATCACTATGCCTGAACCTACCCCATATAATAACCTCATATAACCAGCCATTTCTTAAGAGAGAACATTGTAAGTAAATTAAATACATGTACTGTTTTAAGTAGCAAGCAAAAACCCTCATCCTAACAAAACCCACAGTTAGTTAGTAAACAAAATTAATGAACATTACTTAATACTTACATGTATAGTATAGTTAAAATATAACAGGATAACTGTTAAATAATGTGTTGCGGTATTTTCTTTATCTGATAAACGTATAAAGAGATGTTTGATCTAACAACCTCTGTGCATCTCCAAAAATAGGCCTTTCTGGTGTTGTAGTGGATTTGCAGGGCATTGTGGCTGTAGTGTCCAGTAGAGGAGCAGTCACTGACACATCCTCAAGCTTCTTCTTTGATGGAGGTGGTGCAGCACCATCAATTAAGTTCCCAAAGTTACCTGGATAGACAAGTTCACATATTATGCCAACAACCTTTTTTTCTTTTTTTATATATAAATGACATAAATCATGCCTTACTAAATGTTGTCCTATCATATAAATGTTCTAATATCTTCCCAATTTGACAATCCCAATAATTGACCAAATTTTGCAAAGAGGTTTTTAAGTCGCATGGGGTGAGTCTTTTCTCTGGTTTTATCCTCGAAGCAATGGTCAGACAGAGAGGGCCAATTTGGATATGGAGCAGGTGTAATGTTTGGTTTCTCAGAGCCAGTCTTGAATCCAGTGGTTTTCATGGGTGGAGTACACACTATTTGGCAGTGTCATCTAAAGGCCTATCTCCACTTGAGTTTAGCTTAAGTTATCAGCCAACAATTTTCCCTAGACTGCCAATTCTAAGTCACTGTCCCATCTACCAATGCTTTTACCCAGAGGTGCCGCACCACACCTAAGGGAAAGCCAGATCGGCTTTCTCCTTTAGGTGTGGCTGTGCATTAAGGCTCAGTGAGATCACCACTGGTCGAAGCAATGTCAATTGTGAAAAACTTTGGCTTTCTTCCAAAGATATCCATCTCTACTCTGCATATAACAAGCTTGCTCTCAAATTTAGTGGCCCATTTAGTCTCTAAAATCCTTAGAGCAGTGGCAGTTCCCATTTAAACCTGCTGCAGCAAACATGAGCCTTTTTTTATTCTTTTATGTTTCTGAATTAAAGTAAGTTTTTTATTCCCATTTTAATCCACATCTTCCAGTTCCCCAATGTAACATTTTGAAAATAGGCAGCCTACTTAATCAGTCAAACATTTTCTGCACTGGAGCCTTGAGAGGAGATGTAGATTCCAGTATTTGGTCTTCTGAGAAGGTTATGGCCTGGAGGAGAGATGCTTATCCCTTATCTGTGATTTAATTTCAATTGACAGGTAAGAGACCCTCTGATAGTGCCAAGAGGTGCTCTTAAGAGGAGGGGTACAGTCACATTCATGCTACCACCTGCTGCCACAAACTTGAACTTTCTGTCTTGTTAATTCAATAAAACTTTATGGCAATCTCTACTGGATCCTCTCTATATTTTTGGCAGACTTACTATGAAAATTTTCTAAAGATTAAGCAAACTAGATAAAAAAATTCATGTGATATTTACCAATCGTAAACTCTAGGGTGACTGGTCTATCGCCAATTTTTCTGTCGATCATGGATGCCTCAAATACACAACCAAAGAGCAGGAAAGTCTCCATGTCTTCATCTCTCATCTAAATTAAAAGGTAAAACATCACTTGACTGACTTTGTGTACTTACTTTCTTTTTGTTGTATTTCAAACAATGGGGGAAAATGAGGACAGAATAAAAGTATAGAGTAAAAAGTAGAAGAACTGCTGCAAACACTTCACCTTCTGCGGGGGCTCCACTGGGATCACTTCAGGTCCTATCATCTTGGACTTCTCCTCTTCACCTCCTGCTCCTGTACCAGTTTTCCCACCCTTGGCATCTTTTGGACTGAACTTTGAGAGCAGAGATTTGGATTCAGCAGCTCCTCCAGACAGGATTTCTACACTCAGCTCTATGTAGAGTCTGCCTCTGTAGGACACCCCTTCACCAACACCTTCGTTCAGTTCCTGGCTGTCATCCACCAGTGTGGAATTTCGAAGAGAACCATAGAGGTTGATCCAGGCTGGCCCAAATGTGGGCAAGAAACCTTGAATTATGAAAGAATGCTAATTAATTACTAAAATGTGCATACTGGTGGCTGATATTTTGCTTTTCTAATGCAAAATAACTATTATGCACACTACACTCTAAAACCTAAAGGTGCCATGAAGATCCAAAAGAGTATTTTCACAGTAATGCCATAAAAGGACCTCTTTGATTTCCAAAAGAACTTTTACTGAAAAGTTTTTCACTGTGAAGAGCATTTTCTTAATCTAAAGAAGCTTTTACCACTTGAAAATGAATAAATAGATATTATAGATGATAATAAAGATGCCAATAAAGAACCTTTGTTTTTACGCGCATTTATCAAAACAATTTTTAACAATGTAAGCAAATGGCATACCATTGTCTCCATCAGTGTCATTTGATATGGTGTGCAGGTCAATGTAATGAGTCCCAATGGCCACATCATTCATGCTTCCTTCATCCAGAACCCGAATCTTTAGTCTCTGACACAGTGGAGGAAACATCTCCTTAAACACCACCTGCTCATTCCACACTGGATCTGCTGAGCTCTTTTGGGTTGAAGTCCTTCCCTTTCAAGTAGGAAAGTAAAAAAGGAGCGTCAGAAAGAATTGTTACTCAGGCCTTGCTTTATAGGTTACAACCGCACTTACTGACCTGTCCTCACCAAGGATGATAAATATAATGATATAACCATGACGATATAAAGGTTGCAAAATGATGAACCATTCTATGCAGTTTTTAAGGAAATAGTCCAAGTAGTGTGTTCACATTTACAAAGATTTTTGTGGGGTTCTGAGATCCCCAGGGTACCCCAAAGGACCCCTAGGGTGTCCGTGGAATATACATATTTAGCACACTGCTAAAAAAAAATCAAAAATCACCTTTCATTTAAACAGAATAGGTCTTCACTTACAAAATCTCTACAAAGGCATTGCACCACAATTAGAAATTAAAGCAACAATTAAGTTGAAGAACCACATTATATAACTGTAAATACTTATTCATTATATATAATTATTCATTCTAAAATAATACTGGATTCAGTTAAATAATAATGACAAGTGTATTCGTTTTGTAGTAAGCATTAGATTGTGAACTTACAACTTGACCAAAGAATGACACCTCAACATAAGGATCAATGAGGGCTGTTGTGTCTCCAACAAAAGCTTTGGTCACATTGGCCATAATACTGGAGTTTATTCTGGGAAGACCTTCTGCTCGGTACACGATCACATAAAACCGAGCCCACGGCCGCTCCGGGTTTAAGCCTTCAGGAAGCAGGAGGTGCCTGGGGGAAGATGAACCTTTACATATATTTCTTGTTTGATATTATTGGGGGAATTAAGAAATCCAAATGATCTGTTGACATCTATTGTAAGTCTGGGGTGCCCAAACTTGTTCCTGGAGAGCTGGTGTCCTGCAGAGTTTACTTTTAACTAGGGCTGTGCGTTTTAGGGTAAATATGTAATTGCCATTTTTCTGACAGATATTGCGATTGTGATTGTGATTTAATTTTATAGTCAAACTTCAGCCCAGTAATTTGTAAGCCGTGGCAACAATTCTGCGACAGCTCTCAAATATTATCTGTTTTTGTTCGGTGTCTGTGACTTATAATATATGAAATTATTCCCAATAATTATTATTGATAATTAATTATTATGATAATATTCCTGTATTATCGATGTCCTGTTTATTATATTAATTTGCCTATTAATGCTTTTGAAGCAGCAGATGACATTATCCCAATTGTCCACGTATTGTCTGGTTGCACAACTCGGATTGGGCAGAACAAAAGTGTGCTCACTGAATTGGCTAGAAAGACTGTCACACAGACGGCAGTCAGGCATTTGTTCTGGGCAGGGAAAGTTAAATAATGCATTTATATTTCATATTGCAGCCTCTTGCGATTAACTAATCGCAATCTTTTAAATTGCAATTCTATTTTGTTTAATCGCACAGCCTTAGTTTCAACCCTATTCAGACACTCCTGAACTAGCTAATCAAGCTCTTTCTAGGTATACTAGAAACTTCCAGATAGGTGTGTTGAAGCAAGTTGGAGCTGAACTATGCTGGACACTGGCCTTCCAGGACTGAGTTTAGGCATCCCTGTTGTGAGTGATCAAAGTACAATAAAAACATCCAGCAAGTTTTACAACTCAAATCTTTCTTGTCTAAAACAGACGATACTGAATCAATCTCACAAAATGAGAGGGTGTGGAATGAATAGCTTTAAGTATGTAATAGAGTGGCTAAGCATATAATGAATTATAGGTTAACGACTGCTACAGAAAACCCAAAATAATAGCATAGAATTTTTTTAAAGATGCATTCAACATCTAGATCTTACTTATCAATTTGTTCCTCGGCATCACTGAATTTCTGAGATGGTGGTGCAACATCTCCCTTTCCAGACACACTGATATCACACTTCAGGTAACCTTTCACCCCAACACGGATGTCGGCAGGGTCTGTTAGTGTGGCCCACTTATTGATGAACTGATGCCCTGAGACAACAAGCACAAGATATTTGCTTATAAAACGAAAAATAAATAAATAAAAAAATCCCCAACTTCTGACACTGCAAACCAAATAGTTACCAGGTTGAGAGTAAACTGTCCCAACATCAATCTTGAACGTTCCCACACAGTAGCTCTTCATAATCTTTGAGTGCATGACCTTTGGGGGAAGTACATTATTATGAGCTCTATAGGTTATGTTAATAAACTATTGTTCATGTTAATACTTACTGATAGTTTAATGACTTTGTCAAAAAAGATGTCTTGATTGCAATATATGTCAAACACAAAATACTGTTGGGTGAGAAAACAAAGGGTATTAAAAATTGTCCGTAAAGCCTTTTGATTTCAGCGATTGTCCAAAAGTTAAAGAGAATGATCACCTCATTGTAAAAGGGAGCGTTGGTTCCTTCTTTCACCGATGTCTGCTTTTTATCATCTCCAATTTCAATCACAACACTAGGGTCTATATTGTCCCCAACCAGCTGCCTGATCTCTGTTATATTGATGGAAATCTTAGGAAGAAAATATTTTAGCATCTCTAGGTACTGGCGAGGTCACTAAAACTGTTAAATTCTTATTTTTTTATTGTAAATGTAACAAATTCTACCTGGAAATTTTGTGGTTTGCTTTCACCTTCCAAGATCTTGGATACAGCTTTACATCTTTAAAAGTAGAAAAAAAGTAAAATGATGAACATATAAACTTACAAGAATGAACACATTCCACTATTCAACAATTGGAGAGGAAAACAAGACGTGCCTCTTAGTATTGGCAATCTGTCTGAAAGAAGTGTGGGCCGAGGTGGACTGTCCTGCAAACTCGGGCTGTGGTACATCTATCACGTCTGGATCTTCAGGATTAGTTTCAGCCTCAGCCTCTATCGTGTAACGATTAAACCAGCTCAGTCACAACTGGTTTACAAGCAAACCTTTGGTAGCAGTAGCATGTTTGATTTGTCTGTCTATTCTGTATCAACAAAGCAAGGCTGATAATCCTTGAGAAATGATCAACATCTTTACTTGTCACCATTCTTACTTACAAATGTTTGCTTTCATGGCCTTACCTAGAGCACCTTTGTTTGAGATTACAACACCCTTGTGTCCTTTCCGATGTTTCTTCTTTACTTTTATTCCAAACTTCTTGCTACAAAAAAGAAGTATCAGACTCTGTAAGCCATACAGTAGTAAACAAAGTAAATAAAAGCACAACATTTGCTTTTAATTACCCTACAAGTCTAATTAAAGGTATAGTTCTATCAAAAATGAAAATTCTGTTCTCGTTTACTCACCCTTTACTAGTTCAAAACATTTGAGTTTCTTTTTACCACATGAGGGTTTTGAAAACATGAAGACATGTTATTCTGGGAAGAGGACAACGCAAATTTTTGCTAAGGTATTAACCATTGTGCATTCATTTAAAAACGTCGCACATACAGTAGGTCTATTGGAGGACAAGAAATATCATGTATTTTAATAGTATATTTAAATATTATTAATCTTCCACTTATGTAGATTTATCAGGAGATAACTACCAATTCATTCATTTCAACGATTTAATTTTTGAACCCTTTAAATGACAGTTTGTTTAGATAAAGACTTGTGGTAAAGTTTTAATTAGTCCTAAATGTGTAAGTTTTGTCACACTTACATTTAAGGTACAATTCCCACAATTAACAAACCAATAACTGTGATTTTTTAGCTCAATAATCTAATCCTAACCTGGGCAAAGTCTAGAAGAGATAGATCTGTAGCCGAAAGTTAACAATAATTATTTAAATGACAACAATGCGATTACTGTGCAACAACAGTTGTTGTTTATACATTACTGTGTGGGTATAGGTATACATTAATAAATTACAATTTAATGGGTAATTTATTCAATAATATGAATAAATCTTGGTATGTTTAAAATACTTGATATATGTTTTTCCATTATGTGGCTTGGGTGGTTTTGGGGTTGGGGTAGCCATTAAAAAAATACAATTTAATGGGTAATTTAATGTAATTCTATGAACAATTCTTGGTATATTTATAATACTTTGAATGGGGTGCTCTGGTTTCCCCTAGCAGTCCGAAAACATGTGGTATAGGTAAATTAAGTAAGCTAAATTGTCCGTAGTGTATGTGTGTGAATGAGTGTGTATGGTTGTTTTCCAGTGATGGGTTGCAGCTGTAAGGGCATCCGCTGCGTAAAACAAATGCTGGATAAGTTGGCGGTTCATTGCGCTATGGCGACCCCAAATTAATAAAGGGACTAAGCCAAAAAGAAAATTAATGAATGAATGGGTAAATCAATAGATATTATGATTAATTCTTGATATATTACAATACTTGGTATGTGTTTTTTTGTATTGCAGCGTTGGTTGGGTAGATGTTAAAAAAATGATAATTTAATGAGTAATTTAATAAATAATATGAATAATACGTGGTTTATTTATAATACTTGCTGTATGTTTTTACATTAGTGTCTGGGTTGGGTGTTTTAAGGTTGGGTAGATATTAATAAAATACAATTTAATGGGTAATTTAATAAATAATATGTTAAAAAAATGATAATTTAATGAGTAATTTAATGAATAATATGAATAATACGTGGTTTATTTATAATACTTGCTGTATGTTTTTACATTAGTGTCTGGGTTGGGTGTTTTAAGGTTGGGTAGATATTAATAAAATACAATTTAATGGGTAATTTAATAAATAATATGTTAAAAAAAATGATAATTTAATGAGTAATTTAATAAATAATATGAATAATACGTGGTTTATTTATAATACTTGCTGTATGTTTTTACATTAGTGTCTGGGTTGGGTGTTTTAAGGTTGGGTAGATATTAATAAAATACAATTTAATGGGTAATTTAATAAATAATATGAATAATACTTGGTATATTTATAATATTTGATGCTTTTACATTACTATGTGGGTTGGGTGTTTTCAGATTGGGTAGATGTTAATAAAATGCAATTTGATGGGTAATGTAATAAATAACATGAATAAGACTTGGTATGTTTTTACATTACTGTGTTGGTTTATGTTTAAGTGGACAGTAATAAAATACAGATAATGGGTAACTTAATAAATAATATAAATAATTCCTGTTAACATCTGGCAGCAGCTGCATCCCTTCCAGCAATAACCTCTAATCTGCTGCTTATTTATAGTCATTAAGTTAGTAGTTGGATTTAGGCATTGGGTTGGATTTGGAATCTATGTATTTAAAAAACAGTGCAAAATATGTACTTTAAATATTAATAAACAGCAAATATCAAGTTAATAGTGAGGAATGCTACTTAAACTAAAGTGTTACTGTTACTTTGTTAACCAAATTATATTTATGGAAGCAAATAAGGGAAAAATATTACAAGTTCTATATCAAAAAAATGCCTATTTTGACAAAGTTTAAATTAAGTTTAACACGTCGCTATTTAGAAAACACATTAACAACTCATATTGCAAAGACCAAAGAACTCACCCATGGGGTGCAGAGCTGTCTTTATCTTGGTCCATTCTCGTAGGAGGATTTCATTCAAAGAATTCAATATCCCGCTCAGATTCTGTGACTGCAAGCCACTATATCCAGCAAGACAGTGAGCTGCACTTCCTTCCCAAATGTCTGTTTGACTTTCTGTTGCTGAACGATTGCATTACAAACAGGGGTGGCATGTGTGTGTTTTTAGGAAAGTCAGTGGAGGCCCATGAACAGCATTTACAATTACTGTTAATTCAACAAAACACTTCGCTGCCAAAAATAACATACAAAGTCGTGTGGTGAAACATATAAATTTATAGCAAAGCAGCATATAATGATTTTAAGGTGGGTAATGTGATGCATGATGTGCATGCTTAAACATTCTTCCTTATCAGAATGAAAATATCACTGAGGCCATAAAACAACATCTGACAATCGAGCTTCTCCATCTGCACTTTGCTTATTCTATATAAAAGCAAGCGTATATACTCAATACATAATGAATATCATTCACTAAAACTGCAAGTTTACAGCATTCATTTAAGTTAATGTAAAATTCTTAACATGCTATTGTTTAATGTAAATAGCTTAATGTTCAACTTGTATAATAATAATATTAATGGTAGCACTTTACAATAAGGTTGTACTAGTTAATGTGTAATGCATGTATTGTATATATGTTATTTAACATTAGTTAATGGGTAACACTTTACAATAAGGTTTATTAGTTAATGCATTTACTAACATGAACTAATCATGAACAACACTGGTACAGCATTTATTAATCATAATTGAACATTTACTAATGCATTTATTAGCATCCAAGTCCATGCTTGTTAACATTAGTTATTGCACTGTGAGTTAACATGAACTAACAATGAACAAGTGTATTTTCATTAACTAAAGTTTACTAATATGAATAAATACTGTAGTAAATGCATTGTTCATTGTTTGGTCATGTTAGCAGATGCATTAATTAACATTAACTAATGAACATCATTGTAAAGTGTTACCAAATAAGGAAAACACAGTTGTTCATGGTTAGTTCATGGTGCGTTAATGTTAACAAGCACCAATGTTAATAATGCATTAGTAAAAGTTGAACTATAATTTTTAATGGTTAAGAAGTGTTGTTCATAATTTATGTTAGTAAATACATTATCTAATGAAACCATATTGTAAAGTGTGACCATAATAATAATAATACTAATAATATTAAAAGCCAACACTGCTATCGTTAGTACATGCTAAGTATTGCCTTGGGTAACGTATAAACATGGGCTTATTGTAAAGCGTGTAATTTTATTTGAACATGCATTAAAAGACAGCATCAACCAATTAAGTTCTTATTTTAAGTATGTAATTTAAATCTGTGTCTTAATTAATGACGAAGGTGTTAGCTACATACTGAAATGCATGTTCAAATTGGTCAGCAGCACACCTGATGCAAATTAGGCTGTTACACTGTTTGCTGACAGTGAAAAGCAGGATGTACAAGGATACACCTCTGGTAAATATATGCACCAAATATGCTACTCAAACATTGATCTCTGTACTTGTCATCAGCAGGCTGAATCATTTTTTATGTTTAATCATGTGCTAAAATATAAAAACAAAATGTCACAAATAACATTTAAAAAAATATAGAAATTACACAAGCATGAAATATGTAATTTCTTTAATAATTTGATTTTACAAAGAGATTTTACTCTAACAACTTCTTTAATGCTCGTGGAGCAGCAACTTACTTAATGGACTACGGAAGGCATTCTGCCGAAACATCTGTTTTGTAACACCTAAGAATGTAGAGATATCTCATCGTCCACTTTATTAGGTACACCTGTCCAACTGCTCGTTAACGCATATTGCTAATCAGCCAATCACATGGCAGCAACTCAATGCATTTAGGCATGTAGACATGGTCAAGACGATCTCCTGCAGTTCAAGCTGAGCATCAGAATGGGGAAGAAAGGTGATTTAAGTAACTTTAAACGTGGCATGGTTGTTGGAGCCAAACGGGCTGGTCTGAGTACTCAAAAACTGCTTATCTACTGGAATTTTTACACACAACCATCTCTAGGGTTTACAGAGAATGGTCTGAAAAAAAGAAAATATCCAGTGAGCGGCAGTTCTGTGGGTGCAAATGCCTTGTTAATGTCAGAGATCAAAGGGGAATAACCACTCATTACAACCGAGGTATTCAAAAAAGCATCTCTGAATGCACAACACGTTCAACCTTGAGTCAAATGGGCTACAGCAGCAAAAGACCACACAGGAAACTGGATAACTGAGGATAACGCGCCATGTCATAAAGTGCAAGCCATCTCAGGCTGGTTTCTTGACAAACATGACAAAGAGTTCACTGTACTTCAATGGTCTCCACAGTCACCAGACCTCAATCCAATAGAGCACCTTTAGGATGTGGTGGAACGAGAGATTGGTATAATGGATGTGCAGCTGACAAATCTGCAGCAATTGCGTGATGCTATCATGTCAATATGGACCAAAATCTCTGATGAATATTTCAAGTACCTTGTTGAATCTATGCCATGAATAATTAAAGCAGTTCTGAAGGCAAAATGGGATCCAACCCGATACTAGTTAGGTGTACCTAATAAAGTGGCCGGTGAGTGTATAAAGTGTTTATTTATTAAGTGCAGAAAATTACCTTCTGAATAATATTAACAAGAATAAAGCACCAAAAATAAAAAAAATAAAACGTTAGCGAGCAGTGCCAGCTTCATTACTATTATTAAAAACAAAGCCTTACTGTTGCGTTGTTAAATTATTAATATTATTAACTAGCGTCTTTAATTACAGAAATCACAACATTGGTGTAGAGTGCCTATAAAAATATATTAGAAAATATTTCACCTGTGTAACGCTTGGTTACTCAAGAATTCCTGAATAAAACTGTCCAGTTAATGTGTATTGCAGGCCTGGATCAAGCAAAGTATTTTAAAAAATACATTAAATACAATTTTACATATACATTAAATACAACATGACTGACTGTTTTGGTTGGAAAAGAGGCTTATTTGTCAGCTGTGGTCATGTGAACTTTGAATCTGCCCAAATATGAATTCTGAACCAATAAGTTACCTACTATGTGCTAAACTTGTGTCAGATGGAAAGAAAATCCTAAGACATTCATTTCTATTCAGCTTAACAAACACTGTCAAAACATCTTGAATGGCTTGGGAGAGAATAATGAGGAAATGTTTAGGTGAACCATTCAATTAAGTTTCTAGAGTTACTATTATTACATAATTATTATTAATGTCTGTAGTTTTATCTCACATAAAATTAGCATGATACAATTGATTTTGTGGCAGTTGTTTAATAAATTATACATATATACAGAAGTAAAATTTCTAAATGAGATTAGACATGTTTAAAGTGATGAGTAAAATCCCAAAGTGCCACCAACATTACACATATTTACACTTTCTGTCTTCGAGCATTCGACTTCATGGCTCATTTTGGTTTGTGACAAAATTCTGGAAAATAAAACGAACAAGTATTAATCTTCATTTATATTTGATCTACACTAATGTCCATGCACCTTTTTTGGTCAACATTATAAACAATTCTTCTCTTATGTAACAAAATATTTGCAGACTATATATGAATAACATCTCCAAAGACCTGAACGATTCATGCACTCTTAAGCAAACATTGTACTCTTTACCTGATGACAACAGATAAATACACTCTTAGCAAAGTCATTACTGGGGCGGTCTCATTTATAATTTAAAATATATAAATATAATCTGTAAAGGTGTAATATGAATCATAAAGATACTAATGCACAACCATTCAGGGTAAATAAGGTACAATGGTGGACCTTTTTAAAGTCTACTGCTCTAGTGGCAAACTTTGTTGTGGTTGTATAACCCTCACAAACAGTAGTTTACTAAAAACAATTAAAAGAAACATTTTTGGAAAGATACAAATGAGAACAGTCAAAACAACAAAACAATCCCTGCCTACATGGATCTGTAAAAAAAAATTAAGGCTAAAAATGTTGTATCATGCATGCCAAACTACTTGGTGATGCTGTACAACACAATCCCATAGTCAATTGTTGTTTATTTTCCACTGTCAAATATTTGTGCATCCCTATACAAAATACAAATATACTGCACACAAATGGGCAAAAAGCATAAAGTTTTTAGTTTGAAAATGATTTCATGTGAGCGTATTATAGTTTACATAAAGAGGTGTGTACAGAAACGGAGGGACTTTTATCTGGAGGATTATTACAGCAGTCAGCAAACAACTCTACCTACCTGCTGTGAGAGGATGTGAAATGAGTGTCATGAGGGAAACAGAGCCCTCCACTGGTGTCAAGAGAAAAGTGCTTCAACGCCTGCAGGAGTCAAGACCAGTGCCTGAAGCAAATCCGAGAGCGAAACAATTCCCCTCACCACATCTTCTGTGTCCACCAGCACTAGACGGTGAACCTGACATAAAGAAGTCGGCAACATAAAAGTCCTTGAATGCCATTACATAGAAACACTCAAGAAATAAGATCACTTTGAAAATCTTTGTTCAAAGACCTCTGCCTCTGCAATGCGATCAATGACAGTTTCGAGGGTTTCGTGAGGGTAACACTTCAGCACCCCCTCAATGCAGCACCAACGCCCCTGAATGGCCTCCGCCATCGTCATGTTCAAGTGGTTGTAGGTTTTCTGCGCAGCCAAGTTCTGTTGAACAATCAGCTAAATGTAAATGCAGATGATACTAGTGTTCAATTTAATTTACTGCATGTATCTTTGTTTTGCATGCATTACATGATTTTTGTTTTCTTTTGTATTTGTGTAATTTGCAACACAGGCTCGTTGTGAATATGTATCCCTGTATATATTTATATAGAACACAAGTTATGTAGCCAGGAGGTACATATGGCTGCATTTCATCTTTCAAACGAACGCTACAGGGTAGTATGATGCCGCTGTTTCATTTTGCGCTACCAGCTGACCGCTTACCTCCATGTGGACGGCTTTTGCGCCGTTACCAGTTTGCCCAGTAGCTCGCCGCGTACGTTGGCGGACTTGGGAGGCAGAGTGGAGTTGACCGTGATGACAGGGTTTGAGTCTGGCGAAGAACGGTTCGAGAAAGCAGGTAAGGCAAAAACAAAAAATAAAATAAACTAGTAAATAACGGTGAAAATGTGGTAAGATCTAAAAACTTGTTAAAAATCAGGCGGCTTCTCTTTTTTTGGATTGCTTTTAAAAACTGTCAGTAAAAGTAGACACAGCAGCTTTTGGTGGATGTTCGCAGGAAGATCTGCCGCAAATGACAATCGTGAGAGAAATTTGAGATCTGAAAAAGCGCACACAGAGGCCTCTGGTGGATTTACGCAGGAAGAGCAGTCACGAATGGCACTGGTAAGAGATATTTGATATCTGAAAAAGGGTACACAGCAGCCTCTGGTGAATTCGCAAAAACAAAAACTGCAAAAAAACAAAAAACGTACCTCCTGGGATGTAATTCACGCTCTCAAAAAATGTATACAGGGGCACGTAGCCATAAACAGCCTGGGTTGGTAATTTGTGTATCTCTTAGCCTAATAATAATAAAAAAATTACTTCATGTTTAAGTTACACACATTACATGATATGGTAACACTTAAGGTCACAATTCACAGTATTAACAAACCATTGACTAACATTACTAGCTTTAATAAACTACTAATTATAGCTGTTTATTAAAAGTAAGTAAGGTTCTGGGTTTAGGTTTTGGGTGGGATTAGGGTTGTAAAATAAGATCATACTTTATAAGTCCTTATAAAAGGTGAATATCTTACTAATAGTCAATTATTAAGCCAGCTGTTAATCTTATGAATTGTGATCCAAATTAAAAATTGTTACCCATGATACAAGTCAAAAACAAAAAAAGCAACAAATAAATTAATTAATTAATTAAGAGGTGTGGATGTGGGTCTACGTACAATGACATCAAATCTGGAGTAAAGTGCCACTACTTTGCCTAGAGAGAAGGAAAAATCTCAATGACCACTCTGAAGTAAAAGGTGTGCAATTCATTTAGCTACAGAAAAACTAACTCAAACAGTTATGCGTAGTACCTTGCTCATTGACCACAGGTAGAGCTGAGACTCGTCGCTCTACAAATATTGTTAAAGCATCATAAACGGTTTCTGTCTCCTTGACAGTCGCGATGCTCTTGAAAGTCCCGATTTCCACTTCCTCAATCCGCTTCTGTAAGAATCGTGGCTTTGGGATCATCGAGCCCTAAGATTCACCAAGAAAATGTTCATCATTAAAAACACAGTTATGGTTTAACCCATTGTACTAGGATACACATTAATGGTGGCAAACATACACTTGAAGTAATTTGTAGTCATTTTGGATATTAACAATCTGTAATTTCTAACCATATTACATATTTCATTAGCTAAATGATGGCTAATATGTCAAACCCTCATGTAAGATCAGTTTAGTAGTGGGTTAGGGATGTACCTTAAAGAGATAGTTCACCCTAAAATAAAAATGGACTCATCATTTACACAAACACTCAAGTGGTTCTAAAGCGTTATTTTTGTGTTTAATATTAAAAAAAGAATGCTGAAAACATGTCACTTCCATAGTAGGAAAAACAAATACTATGGAAGTCAATGGTTACCTGTTTCAAGCTTTAAAAAAACTCATAAAGGTTTGTAACAAGTGTGGTGTAAACAGTAAATGATGATATAATTGTTATTTTTGGGGTGAATCATGTCTTTAATGTCTTTTTTATTATTTTAAAAGCATGATTTGTACATTTTCATACAAATCACAATTTAAAATCATAAAAAACGGACATATTGTACAATAATTTTTTATGAGACTGGAATGTAAGAGTTAAAGGGGTGGTCCACTACAATATTATATTTTAAACTTTAGTTGATGATTAATGTAGCTGTGTGAACATAAACAACATCTCTTAATAAGACGCTCAAAGTTCAATGCAAAGGGAGACACAATAGCTGCGTCCCAAATGGCACACTATACACTATGCACTCATGCACTATGTACTTATGCACTTACACACGCAACAGGATAGTATATGTATTTAGTGGCATCCCAAATGGCACACTAATGTTTTTTTTACCAAGCGGAAATTCAAACCGTTTCCCTGAAGACGTTTGACGGTTGTAATGTAAAAATGTAATGTAATGTGTATTTATATAGCGCATTTGTTGTGTATGGCCATACACCCAAAGCGCTTCACAATCATGAGGGGGGGTCTCTCCACTTGGATGATGCGACGGCTGCCACAGGACAACGGCGCCAGTGCGCTCACCACACATCAGCTATTGGTGGAGTGGAGGGACAGTGATAGAGCCAATTCGGTGGAGAGGGGATGATTGGGAGGCCATGATCGTAAGGGCCGATAGAGGGACTTTGGCCAGGACACCGGGGTTACACCCCTGCTCTTTCACGAGAAGTGCCTTGGGATTTTTAATGACCACAGAGAGTCAGGACCTCGGTTTAACGTCTCATCCGAAAGACGCTTGCCAATCAGTGAAATAAACGACCAAATTATCAAATAATACCTGCCATGAATATTGCCGCATTCACCATCGGGAGGCGCTATAATCACTTTCATAGGAGAAATTTGCTTTCACCATCCAAAATAAATAAAGTTATTGAACATGTGCGTCCGATAGCTCTGCCCCTTTCCGCTACGTAAGCAAACCTGCAGTCGTTGATTGCATGAAGTGTCCATCATTATGTAACCCCGTCGGTCCTACGCCACCCAACCCGCTCCAAGCTGGTATCGAACCGGCAACCTTCCGCATGGGAGTCGGTTGCTCTAACAAGGAGGCTAAAGACCATGGCCTCTAGCATCGGTCACTAGACACCTTTAGAGGTCAGAGGAGTGATGTTTACCTGCACAGCTCTCACTAGCTGGCCTCCGTTACACACACCCCCCTAAACCTCACTCCTGTCCGGGTCACGGCACCAATGTAACCCTGCCGGTCCTGCGCCACCCAACACGCTCCAAGCTGGTATCGAACCGGCAATCTTCCGCATGGGAGTCGGTTGCTCCAACAAAGAGGCTAAAGACCATGGCCTCTAGCGTCGGTCGCTAGAGCTCCTTTAGAGGTCAGAGGAGTGAGGTTTACCTGCACAGCTCTCACTAACTGGCCTCTGTTACAATTACACACTTCATTTTAGTGGCTGAATGAGTGCAACATCCGGGTAATTAAAGTGCACTTATTATTTTTAGAGTTTTCAGTGTGAACACACTACTTACAATATTAATACTACAAAATGGCTTAGAATAGTGCATAAGTATGCGATTTGGGGCGCAGCTATTGGCTTTTACAGTTAGCTTAGCAAAGCCTACAGCAAACAAAGTTAGGGGGCTACAAAAAAATACATACAGGTGAATGATGCCATAAACCCTTCAGATTATGCACATACAAACTGCGCAGCGAAGGGGCGTGGTCAGAAACGATGTAATGTTATAACAGAGATGCATCCTCTCTGTTATACTCTCTACTAGCTGGGCTTCCAGCTAACTCTATCAAGCCTCTTCAACTGCTCCAGAATGCAGCAGCACGAGTGGTCTTCAATGAACCTAAACGAGCACATATCACTCCGCTGCTAGTCCGTTTGCACTGGCTGCCAGTTGCTGCTCGCATCAAATTCAAAGCTCTGATGTTTGCCTACAAAGTGACTTCTGGCCTTGCTCCTTCTTATCTGCTCTCACTTCTGCAGATCTATGTGCCCTCCAGAAACTTGCGTTCTGTGAATGAACGTCGCCTCGTGGTTCCATCCCAAAGAGGGAAGAAATCACTTTCGCGAACACTCACGCTTAATCTGCCCAGTTGGTGGAATGAACTCCCTAACTGCATCAGAACAGCAGAGTCACTCGCTACTTTCAAGAAATGACTAAAAACTCAACTATTTAGTCTCCACTACACTTCCTAATCTGCAATTGCCTCTCTGAATATCACACTACCTGTACCCCAAAAAAAAAAAATACTAATACTACTAATACTTCCCTTCTTAGACTTTACAGACCTGAAACTTGCCTATAGCACTTATTCATTGTTGCTCTTAGTTGTGTAAATTGCTTCCTTGTCCTCATTTGTAATTCGCTTTGGATAAAAGCGTCTGCTAAATGACTAAATGTAAATGTAAATGCATCCTGATGAAGCAGAGCTGATATGTAAATCACAGCATATTATGTTAGAAGACCAATCAGAGGCTCTTGAGGGTGGGTCTTCAGAGGAACTAGGAAATATGACAGTCATTTTCATGTTAGCTGAGTAGCTGTATATAATCAAAGTTGGATATTTGAAATAATGACAGGATTTTCTACCAATGAAGCATGAGCACACATTGCTTTGCATCTTATAAACACAACCAAGCCAAACTGGACCACCCCTTTAAGTTTTTTGTGAGATAATATAACAATTGTTTATAATGACATCTAGCCTGCCTGTATCATTCATACTACATAGAAGAAAAAAAACTTTTCTAACAGTCCTGCAGTAAATTCAAAACGAAATATAGTTCCTACTAGAGTAAAATGTAATTTTAGATGCAGCTCTATGCAGTATGAGTATGCAGTATTACACAACCTGAAAAGAAGTCACTACAAACCAATGAGATTTCAGTTGGTTAACGTTAACCAATCACTTTGCACCTATGTTGTGTATATTGATATATTGATTGAAAATGTATATTTTGCCTCTGAAAACTTAACATAATGTGCCATGTCACAAGACTGAAATCATCTCAAACTGTTTTTCTCTCTGAACATGACTGAGTTAACTGAACTCTAATGACTTCACAACCCACATTCACCAGATTTCAACCCAACATAGCACATTTGGATTGTGCTGGAATGGGAAATTCAGATTACTGATGTGCAGCTGACAAATCTGCAGAAACTGTGTGATGCTCTCATGTCAATATTGACTAATATCTCTAAAGAATGTTTACAGAACCTTGCTAAATATGTGCCACATAAAACTGAAGCCATTCTGAAGGTATAAGGGGCATCCAGCCTGGTACTAGCAATGCATACCTGGTAATATATGACTGGAACCATTATTTCATTAAAATAAACCTTTTTTTCAGGATGGTTATGATGCATATAATATTTTATTTGCACTTGGTAATATTTTTAAAGATGTAAGTAAGTTTAAAAATCTATACTTTGTATTATATCATCTTTGCATCAAATGACAAAAAACAATACAAATACAATAATTAAAAATTATGTGCGGTGCTTCTAATGCAGTGGCAATGGGTAGAACAGTAAATTTGACATTGTTCTCTCTTCAGGCTGCTGTTATCAGTCTCACTTCATTTTTTTTTCTAAAAATCTTGATAACACCATAAAGTTTTTCTTTAATTATTTGAGCAAATAGGAACACAAAAAAATTATTGGTTTTAATCTCCCATTCACTGCACTTTGCTAACACAGCTATGACGACATCTGCTGTTGAAAAAACCATAAATATGAAAAGGGTGCATGGACATCATTAAAACAACAGTACTAGTCAATGCATTTATATGGAAAAAATGTGAATAAAAAATTACTGAAATAAATTAAAAGATAAAAAGCTCTTACAAAGATGTGTAAGAACTTGAGGATGCGTTTATGTGTGAGTATGTGGAGGACGTTCCCCGTTTCTGGATCAATGACAGGTAGCCGATGAATCTTGTTCTTCAGCAAAGAATATATGGCTTCGAAGAGGCTGTGATGAGAAAACACATTCATCTGTTACTAGAAAGATTGAAGAATAATGAAGGACAAAGTAGTGTAGAGATCCTGGTTTTACCTGGAGTCAGGAGCGATGCTAATCAGGGAGGTGACTGAATACTGTAGATAGGTCTCTGAAAGAGGGAACAAACACAAGTCTTTAAAACACTACCATGCATGTTGAATTGCTAATTTGTCCTCAACATTAAAGACAATCACCTCTCCACGTTTCAATCTTGTGTTCCTCCAGTTCATAGATTTGAACCTAAAATGGAATAAATGAAGGTGATATTTGTTCATATCATATTTCTAACTCTCCATTTATTAATTCATTTAGAATAGAAGTCTGTTATGCTTCTCAAGCTTGCATATTGTTTTTAAAAACAAATACACAGAAAAAAATTATACTGTGAAATTAATGCGTTTGACTCTTGCAATTCAATGCTCAAATTTCAGCCTCAGTACTCAAGTCTTCAGTGTCACATGATCCTTCAGAAACATTTATAACATCAAAAATGTTAGTTTGATCTATTCAATATGTCCTTTCTGAATAAAAGTTATAAATAATAAAATATTAATCTAAAAAATCTTGATATAAAAGCAACTTTTATATAGTAGTGTATAGGTTAATAGTTATCTAGTTGTCCATAGATTAGTCGTTTTGTAAACTGTTCCACAAATTCTATTTTTATATTTGATTTTCTTGCGGCATTTTGGAAAATATTATAGGGCCGATACATACTGTAATACATTGCTGAAGTAGTGATGCAAGCTTAAAGTGTTACAATCTTTTTTATTAAATATATATAAGTGTTTTTCAGTAATATTCAGTACAAACTTTCAAAACTATTCCCAGTATCTCTTACATATAAAGACACAGTGTGTAATTTTCACCACAAGAGGGTGCATATTCACAACAAACAAAGACGTATTTTAATAAGATGGTGACATATTTGAAAAGCATGAAAAAAAAATTATTCAATTCAAAGTATTCAATTATGTTTATTGTCAGGTAAATATGCTAATATAATATGTATAAAAAGTAGGTGACTTGCAAACCGAACTCCTAAAACAAACTAATAACAGATCAAAACGATAGCTAATATCTTGGAATTTGAACATTCTTTGAAACATTTGGCATAATGCAAGTGCATGTGCCAGTAAATTATATGTTGTAAATTAAGTTTTTTGGATATTTAAATGAATAAGCCTCACATATTTTGACTTTAATTTTAGAAAGAGAAATATTTAATAACGAGCGATGCAGTGGTGGAGTAGGTAGTGCTGCCGCCTCGCAGCAAGAAGGTCGCTGGTTCGAGCTGGGTCAGTTGGCGTTTATGTGTGGAGTTTGCATGTTCTCCATGCATTCGCGTGGGTTTCCTCCGGGTGCTCCTGTTTCCCCCACTGTCCAAAGACATGCGGTACAGGTGAATTGGGTAGGCTAAATTGTCCGTAGTGTATGAGTGTGGATGAATGTGTGTGGATGTTTCCCACAGATGGGTTGCGGCTGGAAGGGCATGCGTTGCATAAAACCATGCTGGATTTTTTTTTCCGCTGTGGCGACCCCGGATTAATAAAGGGACAAAGCCAAAAAGAAAATGAATGAATGAATGAAATATTTAATAACATCAAAAATGTTCATTTTAAAAAAAAAGTTATAAATAAAATATTATGAAGATAAAAAACAACTTTTGAACAGTAGTGTATAAGTTAATTTTTCCACAAATTCTATTTTTATATTTATTTTACTCTACATATAAGTGAATTTAGATGGGGCCCATACATTGCTATTGTAGTGGTGCATGTCACAAAGTGAAGTTTATTCATAAACAAATTTCGAGAGGATCACGTGCTTATGATTGTTCACAGCTGTTACAACTTTAGCTAATGACTGATTATCCTATCAGACGATCCTTAACTCACTATAAATAACCAGACTTGTCTCATCTCAATATCTTCGTCTTGAAGAAACCCCCCCACCCAACCCTACTTTCCCTCCTTTCAAACGGGCGTCACGGTGGCCAGCAATTAGCGCTGTTGCCTCACAGCAAGAATGCCCCTGGTTTAATTCCTTTCCAAACCAGATGGCATTTCTGTGCGGAGTTTGCTTGTTCTCCCCGTGGTCGCGTGGGTTTTCCCCGGATCCTCCGGTTTCCTCCCACAGTTCAAAAACAAGCACTCTAAACAATTAATCAAAATACATTAGTTAAACTCTGAGTACACCTTTCAGCATACATATCCGACACTTAGCTACTACAAGCAGGAAGGGGAGTCATCGAGATCTACCTGAGCTCAAACTCCCCTCTCGCCTTGCAACGGGAGGGAGCCCAGGGCTCGAGGATCTTACAAGCTCAGGGCTCTCTCCCGGGACAGCACGCCAAACTAGCTTTACTATCAATCATCAGCTAAGTGTGAACTCTTGAAAGCTTAACGTGTTACAACCTCTTTCTTATTAAATATACATAATATTAGTCATTTTCAGTAATATTCTGTACAAACTATCAAAACTATCCCCAAGTATCTGTGAGGGTGTGCATTCAAAACAAACATAGGTGTATTTTGAATATTTTAAAAAGCAAGCAAAATGTATTAATTTATTTTATTTTTTTTTGTCAGGAAAATATGATGTATTCACAAAATGGGTGCTTTGCAAACCAAATTCCTAAATCAAACTAATAACAATTTTAAAACGTAGCTTATTTCTCTGAATTTGAACATCCTTCAAATTATTTGGCATAATGTAAGAGCAGTGAGTAAAATCAATAGTGTTCTTTGGATATTTTAATAAATAAATCTTACATAAGGTGACTTTAAATCTAGAAACAAAAACATGCTAGTTTACCAAAGGAGATTTGTAGTAACGATGGAGAATGTTGATAAAGTCCGTAATGGTGAGCATCCCTGCAAAAGACACAAATAGCACAGAACATAAACGTGAACACGCAGCTTTAAACTCAATTCAATTCCACATTCGGATTCAACAATTTATTCACCCAAGCCCATCTAAAATTGACCAGACAGCTCTGCATTTAAATGAAGTCATTAAGCAAATCACAGCTTGAAATTAAAGTATCAAGGAGGCTATCATTAGCATAAACATACTAAATGTCACTATGCACTGAAACAGGAACGTGCTCCTGTGCCCAGGTTTCCTTTCAGTAGGAGGATATGCTTTCTCATTAGCATGGCTATTATTACTCCCAGAGAAGGTTCAGGGGATTAGAGCTCTACCCTGCCATTTCCCACCAGACACCACGGCACAGAAGCCACGCTAAACTTAGACACTGACACTGGTGGAGAAGATGAGGTGCTGAGTATGATCAATCAAAGCTGTGTCAGCACACGCATTCATGTACAGTGTGTATACATAACCAGATACTTGTACAGTAATGCTTTAAATGGCTTTTATAATGTTTTTTTTCCCGAAAATCAATTAAGCTCATTAGGATTATTTGTTAATTCACTAAGTATTTATTTGATAAAAATGAAAATAAACACAATAATAATGTGAAATATCATTACAATTTAGTAAAAGTATTTTTATTAGATTTTTTATTTTTATTTTAGACAAAACAATGCTAAATACACAATTGTGTTGGCTAAAATGAAAATTGTTTTGGTCAAACAACAACAAAAAAGACTTCTTTTAAATTGTAATCAAATTTCACATTATTACCGTGTTTGTTTTCACATTTGTACTTCTAAATTTAATTTCACAAGCATAAAAATGCTATATTTAGTGAAATAACTTCACTGATTCTAAAATCACTTAATGATAAGAAGTTCAAAGAACAGTCTTGACATGAAAACCATTTTACGAGAACTATATACAAACACACTTTGATGAATCACCTTCTAATGAAACTATTCATTCAATAAAATATCTTTGCTGTCATACATGTAGATATTATTAACTTATATTTAACCAGCTATTTAACAGGAATTTTATAAAATGTTGCTAATTAAATATTATCAAACTGTTTAAAATTGAATAAGAGTTGCCATTTTTTATTGAAAGAAAATAACATTTTAATACAATACAACAATAAACAGTTTCCCTCTTAGAGATATACATTTTTAAAAAGCAATAGAAGATTGTATAATTGATCAATAATGCAGAGTGACAAGACATTAAAAATGTATTATTAATGTATTATTATTAATACATAATTAATAATATAAAATATTAAAATATAAAATATGAATAAATATGAATAAATATTAATTTTTAAATATAAAATATAGCTTTTTAAAATAATTAATAATGAATTATTTATTGATAAAATTGTTTTCCTGACCACACAATGACCAATTTTTTATATATATTTTTAAATGGCTCACTCATAAAGGTCAACTGTGTTTGCTAAAAGGTTACAAATATTTTTGTGTATGAAGAAACAGTACACACAAACATACTCTGTTACACACAAACAAATCATGTCTTTAATCTAAAGTCACTTTCGACAAAACATTGTCATAATCACTGAGAATGCAAAGTAATCTCATCTAGAATTATAACATGTCCGAGGGTTAATGATGAATTAGCAGTTACTGAATATGTTCGCTCAATAAAATAACAATAAAAAAAACAGCTGTATTAGTGGGGACTAATTATGCCCTGCATTCAAAAGCTCAACAGAAATGTTGGAAACCTGTAACCACTGACTTCCATAGTACTTGTTGTTAGTATATTACTTTTATTTGGGGAAAATAATTTAGTTTAAATAAAAAAAATAAAAAAACTGCTTCCTTAATATGAGCTAGATTTGAAATTTGCCATCTGAACACACGCATGCACACACACGCATGCACACACGCATGCACACACACACGCACACACACACACACACACACCACACACTATAGTAATTTTGTCTTTGCAAAATATGAGTATCCATAGATAATACCACAATTTTTAATTATTACTGTTGTTGTTATACAAGATTTTTAATTATTTGTTCAATAATAAAATTAAATAAAAATTAAAAGCTTTTTTTTTTTTTTTTTTTAAACAAATCCAACAGACTGACAAGACGCCATTGAAAACTACCGACATGTATTATGGATGTCAATGGTTACAGGCTTTGAAAATTCTTCAAAATATCTTTAAAGTGAATGATGACCCAATTATTTTTAGGTTAACCATTTCTAATGCTCCAGACGGATACTTTGTTCCTTTCACTTTAATCATAACAGTCATTAGTAATTTAGTTTAATGTAGCAGAGGCATTTCTTGTCCCCTTACCTTGAACTTAAGACATTTAAAAAAAAAATTTTTGATTGTAGAAAAAAACATTTAAAATTTAACATGAAAATACACTTTTTTACATTTTAACTCTTCCCCCCTCCCTCCCTCAAAGCATCCAAATTCAGTTGAACAGGTACTGTATGTATTGTTATACATGGGCTAAGGCAAAGAAAAACATACTGTATTCCAGGTACAAAAATACACATATACACATATCAATCAATTAACCAGCAGCATGAGAGGTATTTGCTTGTACCATTGGATAGTTCTGTTCCAAAAATTGTATGAACAGATCTCAATTTTTACAGTCTCTTTTAATTTGCCCTTTATACTGTAGGTGATTCTCTTCAGTGAAATATAATGTGTCAAATTTTTTAGCCAGTGGTCAATGGATGGACTTTCTATGTTCTTCCAATAGAGTGCTATCAAACGCCTTGCAATTACAAGACATATATCAATCATTTTAGTTTGATAACCTGGTAATGACAAACTTGCAGGAAATAAACACTTAAGGCATTTTTAATTTGGGTGAAATCTTTTAAACTGCATTTCATGATTTACTCTGTGCTGATGCTACTGTTTACTCAAAAGCAGTGAAGAATCTGTTAAAATTTTGTATGATATGCAGAAAATCATATCAAATATCATCTACAAATTTCTTATCCCACATTTATCAAAACTCAAAATCTGGTTTTATAGGATTGCATGTCCTGAATCTTTTGGCATATGCTGTAAATCCCGCTTGCTTTTCTTAGATTTATAGGTTAAGATATTGTTGTGACATTATAAGATTTCAGTAATCTGATGCAGGCTTGCAGCGGGGCCAGTGACACATTTGTCAACAGACTTGGAATTACTCAATCTTTTGCTCACCTACAAAACACTGCAGCTTGTCGTCCCACAAAGGTGCCGCTCTCACCCCGTTTGCAACAAGAGCGAAGAATGCCTTCTTCACCTGCACACATCATCACATATTTCAGCAATTGCGCTCTGGAAAGGGTGTGAATATTTTTGTTGCAAGTCAATCTACTCAAAGTACAGGACGTTACTTAAGCACTTAAGCAGGTGTCTGGTTTTATTCCTGGAGGGCCATGATTCAGCAGGACTGAGCACTAGAAACTTTTAGGCAAGTGTTTTGGAAGTGGACTGAACAATCGTGACATGAGTTCACCTGCAGGGTTGTGTCAAAGACCACAAGTTTGGAGCTGGTTGGAATGGCATCGTAGCAGCAGTGACTCATGAAGAACTTGGCATACACATCAGCATCAGGGTCTTGGAGAGGGCCTAGAGAGGGAGACAGAGAGGGAGACCCCTGCTGCAGGTCGGTCAGTCTGCTGACAAACTCTAGTCCTGATACATGTTTACTATCTTATGAACAACTAACTTCGCTAATGAAGCTCAAGATGTTTAACCCCCAAGCATCTTAGAGGACTTTTCTTTGGGTGAAATCATTTAATTTAGTTTTTTAAGTAACTTCCTTAATCTGAGCCGGTTTGAACTTGGCTGGTTTTTGAAGGTTTACCATCAACACAAACGCACACACACACTCGACTTCATCAAAGTTATGCTGTAAAATACAAAGTTTATTTTGTCTTTCTGCTAAAAATATGCATTATTTATTATTATACAAGCTTTTAAAATATTATTTGTCCAATAAAAATTAAATGTAAAACATTTTTTTTATTTGTGCACAATGGCAAAAAAAAAAAAACTGAATCGCTATTTACTTTTTGCTGTTATTTTTGATATTCTGAGATTTTTTCACAATCATAAGACACCAGATTTTAAATATATATATATATATATATATATATATATATATATATATATATATATATATATAGAGAGAGAGAGAGAGAGAGAGAGAGAGAGAGAGAGAGAGAGAGAGAGATTTTATTTTAGAAAAGTGATATGGTATTTGTTAAAAAAACATGTAAAAAATGGGATCATATTGTACCCGATACCTTTGTGCCCAAAAGTGTCCTCATTAGAACAATTAGAGGCTACAATGCAAAGGATGGTTGAGGGTTAATTATTTTATTAAGAAATCGTTCAATCTTGTTCTTTAAACAGAAAGGAGATTTATTGTTATTGAAGACTGTAAAGAGCAATACAAAAAACACAAAATAGATTTTTGTGACAAAAACAGTTAAAAAGAAACATGTTAATTCCAATATATGTCAGGTAGAGGATTTTTATAACTATACAGAACTGCACACAGCTCTTTAAAAAGGATCCATTTGGAAAAATTTGCCACCATATATCTGTGCCACCACATTTGAGAAGGGTATAAACGAAAATTCTAGGTCCAAGTGGGTGGGCCTTCAAGCTCCAAGTAGGCTGGAGTTTTTAGTTATTTAATGTCTTGTACATGACACAAAATCCACTATTGTGCTTTATTAATGTCTACACCTACCCCAACCCTAAACCCACCCTCAGAGTAACCTGACGTGTTTTATTAATATCTGCTCCACCTACACCATCTAAACCCAGCCTACTTTTGATTTAAGTCCCTCCCACTTGGAGGTCATCCAACCTATCTGTGGTGTAATCCCTTCCATTTAGAGGTCTCTGGGCTGCAGCAATACCTACTTGCCCCATTTGGTGAACCTTAAGCCAACCAAGAAAATTTTGTTTAGGACTTAATGACAAAAACAGGAATAAAATAATAACAATAATAATAAGTTTAGTAATTAAAAACGAAAATACAACTAGCAAAACACATGTGTCCAAAGAATTTTGGCCTCTGCCATTATCTTTTTAACCTTATAAACTTACCCTTATTAAAAAAATCTTTTCTTAGTAATAATTATTTTGGTAAAATTTCGATATTGGCTGTTTATTGTTTTATTATAAAGTATACTTACGCTGCATTCCTAATACAACCCAACACCTAAACCCAACTACTACCTAATACATATTAATAAGAAGTAGTTAAAAGTCTTGGTTAATGTAATAGCAAAAATTGTACTAGTTTAATAATCAAAACTGGGAAAGCCCCAGGAGCACCAACATATAGGGTCTTTCTCATTACTTCTAATAATCATTTTAAAAATCAATGTCAGTATCGGATATTTTCATAAGCTACACATCCACATGTTTTAAATGTTTCATATAAAAAAGGAAAAAATTAACAACACTTAACTTAAGCTAAATTTGAGACTGTTGCTGTTGTAAAAAAAAAAAAAAAAAGATACTGATAGATACCTGTCCTCTTCATGGTGAGCCCCTCATCCTCCATAAAAGGGAACTAAAACACAAAATAAAGATTTTAACTAAGGAAACAGGATAAAAAAAGCAGTCCAATGAAGTGGAGAAGACATGGCATGATCTTACGTAGCTTGTACTTTAACCTGCTTGAAATCATCAGCATCAGAGTCAGCTTGCCGAGCATTTGGTCACCGTATTTTGTTTTTGTAACTAAGTTACAGTTACTGATTAAACAACAGTTAGTTCCAGTGCTTGAATTTGATTGATTGTTCTGTTGCCGGACACACAGGGGAGATGCATTTACAATGATTAAGCCATGTAAACTTTCATTTACATAACACGACTCGGCTCCTTAATCGTGTTACTTCGCAGTAATTGAAATTCTTCAGTGATTCATTATGCAGGTAATACAGAACACCAGCAGAGGGCGATAAATCACTGAATCCTTCATTTAACCCAGAGCTTCAAAAACGTTCAATTATTTAAATGATGGTATGGACAATTTACTTTAATATAGGGAAAAATATAAACCAATCAGCTCAAAAGTGTGTCTGCAATCAAAGACACAAACTTATTTGCTAAACAGTTTAAAATAAATGAATAAATTAATAACTAAAGCACACTAACAATAATGCCACAGGTCTGAATAAAACCATGGCGGTATTAGATTTTTCACTTCACATTTCCAAAAGAATTGCAACAAAGAATATTTTATTGTTGCCATGATGACAGTACATAATATTTGACTAGATATTTTTCAAGACACTTCTATACAGCTTAAAGTGACATTTAAAGGCTTAACTAGGTTAATTAGGTTAACTAGGCAGGTTAGGGTAATTAGGCAATTTATTGTATAACAATGGTTTGTTCTGTAGACTATTGAAAAAAATATATACCTTAAAGAGGCTAATAATTTTGACCTTAAAATGATTCTTAAAAAATGAAAAGTTGCTTTTATTTTAGCCGAAAGAAAACAAATAAGACTTTCTCCAGAAGAAAAAATATTATCAGAGATACAGTGAAATTTGTATTGCTCTTTTAATCATCTTTTGGGAAACATTAAAAAAAGAAAAAAAAATTCAAAGAGGGCTAATAATTCTGACTTCAACTGTGTATAATGTACCTTGGTATTTTCTGATTCCACTACTACAAGAACAATTATCCAATTCTGTATTTAAACCATAATTATCATCAATACCATTTCATTGCGAAAACTCCAGTCCAAATGAAGAGTTCAGATGCAAAATCTCCTAAAATGAGCATTTTTTCAGCCTCCTACGTTTATGATCAGTTGTTTTCCTTTAAATGCAATGAAAAGACCTTATTTGTCACTATAAAAGTAAAAATTACTGAGCCTACACAGAGGAGTCACAGGAAGAAAAATGCTCATTTTAGAAAAAAATTTTAAAACAGCATTTAGAGGTTTTTGCATCTAAACTCTTCAAGTATTGCCTGCAGTCTTATGACAAAATATAAACTAAATTGAATGTAATATTCTTCACATACTGTACTACCAATAAGAGCTGCATGATATAAGAAATATTTAACATTGCGATTTTTTTATTTTTATTTTGTGATAAATATTGCCTTATGAATACAATTTCACCAGATGACTTAATATCATTATTCGGAAAGAACTTATAATGTTAGAACGATTGGGATGACTCTGCAGTAGAAGTACATCTCCTTAAAATCTAATAAAAATAAAAAAAACGACAAATTTTGTTGTGGTCTGTGCTATTTCGCAGTGCATTTCTGCATTTTGTGAGTATTTTTATGCATAGCAATCTATAAATACTATCAAGACAAAGATACAAATAAAATATCGTTTACCGAGTCTAATGATTAAAATAAAAATAATTTAATAAAATGAATCGTAGTTAAGGTCACAAACTGTACAATCTTTTATACCTGAATGCTTTTAAAATCATACAATCACAGGCATCAAAATACATGCAACTGATGAATTATAATACAAACTCAACATTGCCTATCCTCCGATGTGACTATTGCGGATGATCACATTGCCATATCGATCCTGAAACGATATATTGTGCAGGCCTCATAACAATATATATTTTTGAAGATCAAAGAAATGATTTGTTCACGTGCAGTTCATAGAGCTCTTCTTATTCTACATATTTATCCTGCACCAAGTCTCAACTCTGCAATTCGTTGTTGTTTTTTCAACAGGAAATGCACATGTAGTTAATTATTATTAGAAATAATGTTTTCGTGCTACCTACTGTATCTCAAGCACACATTAAAGTTGATCTCCACAGAGGCCTTGTCACTGTGCACTGCTCAGACTATCCAAAAATAACCTCAAACATAAACAATGTGCAAAGCAACCCGAAAGACTTGTTATTCTTAATGTATGTTATCTGTTAAATCCACTGTTTGACAACCAACATTGACACTTGCCTGACGAGGGAGGAGGGGGGCAGTTTGTTTATTGACTTTTAGTTCTTTTAACATCAGGAACCATATAAATTTAAAGCTGATACAATAATTTGTTCATATGCAATCAGCTGGCTGAAATGTTCCCGGATTATGACTGACTGTATGTATAGTTTGATCTCAGGGTCTTACCTCTGTCAGAGGGTCCATGGTTTGGGGTCCCAGCATTAGCCGAATGCGTTTAGTGTTCGATCTGTCCTGAGCCGAGCATAACTTCAGCTGTGCTCCTGTCGCTGTGTGAAGAGTGTGGTCTAAATCAGGAGAGAAGCCGGCCCAGGCATGCAGAGGGCTGGACACAGAATGGGGGGAGGAGAAAAGCACTTGTGGCTGTGTATACACGCAAAACTTTTGTAAATAACAAAAACGCTGTATATATAAGGTGAATTCTGTATGGATATATCTCTCTGTGAGAATACAGATGAGTAAATCTGTGCAGTTTGTTGTATGGAAGAGCAGCTGAAGTATGAATATTTACATGTATATAAATATTTATGGCTCAGTACGGAAGAAAATAAAAAAGCTTTATAAACACAATTTAATTAAAACCTAAAGATAGTAACTGATAAATTGCAACAAAATAAGTGATTAAAAGTTTATTTAGGATATTTTAAATTGGAATAAAACACAAAATGATTTTACATGCAGTGTCTCACCTTATGGCCTTTCCAGTATAATAGAAAGCATCCAAAAATTGCTTTTAAGGTTTTTTTTTATTATTATTGCTCTGATACTCTTATCTTAACACATATAGCCTGTTTTCTAAAGATTTTATTTCCTCTACTTATAAAATCTCCAATTCTGCGGCACTAAAAGCAAATTGTACTTTTTTTTATTCATTAGGCCTATTTATAATCTTAAGGTTTTTACAGAGATAATTTCACATATATATATCACAGAGATAATATTTATATATATATATATATTTATATATATATATATATATATATATATATATATATATATATATATATATATATATATATATATATAGGCATATATATATATATATATATATATATATATATATATATATATATATATATATATATATATATATATATATATATATATATATATATATATATACTTATGGACCTGCCAAAAACCAAATTATTTAATTAAGCAAAAAACAAAAAATGTAACGTAAATAACGAAGTATAAACATTTTTTTTTTTTTATGGAAAACCAAGATGTTTGCAAAAAAGGGAGCGTGATAGCTTTTTACCCTAAAATTAAAAGATCTCAGACAATCGGTTACCATTAGTTCAGAAAAATATCTTCATTAATTAATGACAACAAAGCAATTGTAGGCTCGGATACTGCTTTTTTAATTTTAGGTAATAAGGCCGCATTGCGCTTCATTGTGCTTGTAAACCTCTTAGGTTTGTTACAGGCAGCTGGTGTTTTCCCATAAATGTGCTGCTTTGAGTGGTCCCAGATAAATTAATTACTTTTAGCTAGTGAGAACTTTTAGCCTCACACACAACCACGCCACACAGGAATGCGATTTACCTTATTTGTATGTGGATATGGCGTGTCACCCTCAAATGCGACTGCCTACGTAATTTCCCGCGAAATCCGTCCCGACTGCTCTAACTTCATTTGTTCGTTTGTTTGGTAACATTTGAATTAAACATGTTACCTTTGCATTGTGCGAATTTGTTCCAATAACAAAACATTATTTTGAAAATTTTTAGAGAATGATATTAGAAAACTAGGATGAGCTATTGATATTTTTATACTTGACTTTTTTTTTTTTAAGAATAATGTTTTGAAAAGCGAGAAACTTGTATTCAGCTATATTTATTTCTATGAAAATATCATATGCATAATAAGAAGTGGAAGTGGGTTCTTCGCAAACCTATACTCCTAAAACAAACAACAAAAATGCAGCTTAAAATAAAAATTAATAAAAAAATAAAAGAAAATTTATGCAGCAAACGTACACACACATACACTACGGACAATTTAGCTTACCCAATTCACCTATACAACATTCTTTGGACCGAAGCACCCGGAGGAAACCCATGCCAACAAGGGGAGAACATGCAAACTCCACACAGAAACGCCAACTGACCCAGCAACCTTCTTGCTGTGAGGCGAACGTGCTTTATATATATATATATATATATATATATATATATATATATATATATATATATATATATATATATATGCGTGTGTGTGTGTTTGTATGTATATATATATATATATATATATATATATATATATATATATATATATATATATATATATATATACACACACACACACACACACACACATACACACACACACACAGTTGAAGTCAAATTATTAGCCCTCCTGTTTATTTTTTTCCCCAATTTCTGTTTAATGGAGGGAAGATTGTTTCAGCACATTTCTAAGCATAATAGTTTTAAAAACCTATTTCTAAAAACTGATTTATTTTATCTTTGCCATGATGACAGTAGATCATAATTTACTTGGCATTTTTCAAGACACTTCTATACCGCTAAAATTGACATTTAAAGGCTTAACTAGGTTAATAAGTTGAAGTAGGCAGGTTAGAGTTATTAGGCAAGTTATTCTATAACTGTGGTTTGTTCTGTACACTATCGAAAAAAAATTAGCTTAAAGGGGCTAATAATTTTGTCCCAAAAATTGTTTTAAAAAATTTCAAAACTGCTTTTATTCTAGCTGAAATAAAACAAATAAGACTTTTTTTTTAGAAGAAAAAATATTATCAGACATACTGAAAAAAATTTCCTAGCTGTCAAACATCATTTGGGAAATTTTTAAAAAAGAAAAAAATCAAAAGGGGGCTAATAATTCTGACTTCAACTGTATATATATTTAAGGAATACCAAAGCTTTTTAAGAGATTTAAGCATGCCATTATTTTAACCAAATATATTGCATGATTTTTCCATAAAGTCTAGATAAACAACAATTTTGGAAATTCTTCTCAAGACTATGGGATGCTTTTAAAAGAAGCCATAAACCAATCCTGAAACGATAATTTACATTTTTTACTTTATTTTAAATCATCTTAAGTGATCATTTTTGGAAGTCTAAGGTCCCTGGACCTCAGATTAAAGACACAGTATGTCATTTTACAGCTAGAGGGTATTTCTAACAAACATTTTTACAACAAAAGGCATAGTTTGATGACCCCATGACTGAGTGTGGAATCATAGGAGTTGTCATCTTCATTACATCCTACACAGGACTCCTGCAGAAATCATGTTCATGGATTGGATAAAGTATTCTAATCTTATGGCCATGGCAGTATAAAGCAGAGTAAAGCTGAAAGCCATTAAAGTGCAGAAAACGATTGCTGATGAGCGACGAGTGCAAGCAGCACGAAAGCAGCAGAGAGTTTAACATCCAGTCTAGTGCATTCAATTCTTCAGCGCATGATCACCTGGGAAAGAAAGTGCTGTGTTTTATCATACTTAATACATTTTAGGATTATGTTATAATATGCATCTCTGGTCTTTCCCTGCTTTTTATTAGCATGACGACACAGGACACGGCTCTTAGCACTAGTTAAATTTACTTAACTATTCTAAACATCTGAGAACATGCAAGTACATCATCAAGTCAAGAGGTAACCTAATTTGAATAAAAAACATCATACGTAAATATTGTGACTTTAAGAACAGCTGTTGATTTTAGAGTAACAGTAGGAGCAACATTAATGAGAAGTAAACCCGCTGTCAGTGTTTAGTTATGACCATACACACTACTCAAGTAGTGAATCTGCCTCTTTGAGACTATTCCTGTAATCCACCCATGCAGTTGAAATTCCAGTCAGCCAAGTACTTGTTGCATTAAACAGTTGTTATATTCTGAAAATAATCACAAGAACAAGTGTCCTAATATTCTCCACACATTTGAGGACCCAATAAGATGCATGAAAGAATGACACGCTCGTATTTCAAACAACAACTTTAATTTAAAAACTTGAACCTGAGCATGTTGTCTCCATGGAGAAGGGCATGCAGATGTCATTAACAGACATGAGACAGTGACTTTTTATTTTCTTTTTTTTTTTTTTACAATATTGATTTTTTTGCAAACTTTACATTTCATTCCACACGTTAAAAATAATCAGCCCAACAGATGCCTGTACTGTACACAGACATGTGATGTAAACAAAGCAGAAGTATCAATAGGCTCATAGCATAACACAATTGAAACCCCAAACAGGAAGCAAATAGAACTTCTACCACCCACATGTGCTGTGAATACACACCGCAGTGTGGTCTGGCAACAAAATCCTTGTTCAAAATATGGGTTTTAACGCCCATTCATCTGGCCAGTTAATCTGTTAGATCTGCTTTCTGGTCTTGAAGGCAGAAATGCTCAACTCTTGAGATGTGGCATGAATACACACGCCTTGGAAGCTCTGAATGTCTAGGTTTATCTGGGTCGAGGTCAAAGGTCATCATGAGAGTGCAGGGTGTCGCTGGCCAGGCTGGAGCTGGAGGTTGGACTGGGGCTCAGGCTGACAGTACTCAGTAAACTCATGTCTGGAAGACTCATGGTGACCGACTGAAGTTCGCGATCAGACAGGTCTTCATCTTCGGCGTCAGATCTCTGACTGACAAGAACACTGAGGGAAAGAAAGAAAAGGAGGATCAGCTCACATCTTGTACATGAAAATGTCTTATGGATCAATGTGGGAGGGTTTTATGTGCGTGCCCATACCCAGATCTAGTCAGCTGAGATCTGTGTCCGTGATATGATTTGGAAGACCACTGTGAATAAAAGCAGAAGCATACAGGAAATAAACAAAATAGTTTAAAAATCAAATATTTTACTATGGAACAGGGCTATGGGATTAATTGAAATCTTATCGAAATCGCAATTTGGACATTACAGTATGATTTTCCCGCAGTATGCTATTTGAACAAATCATAACGCAGCGTGCCTAAACAGGCCCAAGAACAGGAGACTGAATAGCCTGCGTATACAGGGATGATGAGTTTAGCACAGGACTTGGTGCCAAAAAAAGTCTAAATCTGTGGTATGGCATTAGGTTACTTTGGATACAGAAAGGCTTATGTATGGAAGAACCAGATAATTGGTAAGTTCGTCATATATTGTGTCTAAAATCGTGTGGAACGCATGTGGAACATGCACGTTCAACATTTTCAACGTGCTTTGCAGTCGCTCCATTGTCATTGCTCAGTGGCCATCAACCATTTTTTCAGAGAATGACAAACTAATAAAACACTGCGGCAGCTCTGATACAAGTTTCAAGTGTTGAGAGAATTAAAAAGCACTTGGTGTTCGGGTGTCTTGTGTTTGTCTGAGGGAACCGAAATGTGTATATTCCATACAAAGTATAAAGTTGATTGCTCAGTTCTTGTTACGTGACACACATTTGTTTTGCCATAGGTCTGTTCTAGAGACAATGTGTTACAGATTTACAAGGTGATTTTTATTTTATTTAATGTCTGTTTTAGAGATACAGATAAAGATCAGAATTTTTTTTTTTCAGATCCACACTGTAAACACAGATTCAGTCCGTCTACGACAAAATCGTGATATGAACGATATTTCAATTTCGATTCTGTTTAAATATCATGATAGGTTTATTTTGCTAACATCGCACAGAGCTACTATGGAATTTACAAAATTTATAGCATTAGCATTAAGAATAGTTATTTTCCTTACTAATAGTGCATAATATCGGATAAACAAGATTAAAAACAAAGAATTTTCCTAAATTGCAGTCGAAAAGAATAAAAAAAGGAAGTAAGATATGAGGCCCATATTTTACATTTGCATGTCAGATACCAAAAATTTGAATTACTAGCAGCGTATCTCTTTAATCAAATTTTTTAAAAAAAATTATGATTATTTAAATTTATTAGTACTATTAATCGGATAGTTCACCCTAAACTGGAAATTCTGTCATCATTCACCCACTCTTAACTTCACAAATTGTTAAACACAAAAGAAGATATTTAGAAAAATATTGAAAACTTGTTACCACTGACTTCCAAAGTATTTGTTATTTCTACTATAGATGTCAATAGTTACAGGTATTCAGCTTTCTTCAAAATATCCTTGTGTTCATTAGAAGAAAAAAAGGTTTGAAATCACCTGAGGGTGAGTTAATTCTTATTATAGGGTGAACCATCACTTTAAAGATGTAAAATTGTTTATATATTATCTTCCATAAGTTTTCCTACAAAAGGAAATTGATTAAAATTGCAAAATTTCAAGGAATATAAATACATTTACACACACTTATTTATTTATTCCACCACTTATTTATACTTTTCTACTGATGAAACCACACTTAACACAAATGTTATACTCCATTGAACATTTTGTTTAGAGACTACTTGTTTTTTATATATATTTTGTCATACTTATACTGTCATACTTAGCAAAAATACAACAAAAATATTTTTCCCTATATATGTTTTTTTTTTACATTTTGTCTATATAGCTAATATTAAATGTGAATTACAGTAGCAATGTTTCCATCCAAAAATGCAAATTGAATTTGCGGGCAAAACTAGAATATCGCATAAGAGACATATAAATAAAGCAGCGTTTCCATCTAACGAGTGAACAAAGCAAACTTCCTGATTAACTGGCACCAAATATCAACAGTAAAAACTAATTTAGCTGTAGTAGAAGCTTTGGGAATCTTTTCATTTAAAGGGTCACGAAACACCAAAACACCTTTTTTGAGCTGTTGACAGTCGCATATGTGTCCCACACTGCTAAAAACACTATTAGGACACCTATATTTCACTAAAAAGTGTAAATTGGTTGTTTTTGCGTTATTTCAAGCAAATTCGTACTTCCGGTTTGAAACGAATTTTTGAAGCTGCGTCACGATCATGACATAATAGCCTGTATTCCAGCGTGCAGACTGGGCGTCTGTGCCAGAGTGTGTCTTATTCTTACAGTGTGTTGCATTAATGCAAGAGTAAGGCTTGGTTCAAACCAATCAGCGTGCTCTATTGTGCAACTTCATTAATATTCATTACTGTCAGAGTGTAGACGGCAGAGATGCCACGTTGTGTTGGCAAAACAAGCGTGAAGTGTTGCTTTTATAGTTTGCTGCAGTTAAGTTTTGTTTTCATTTTCTCTCTGTGAGAGTGCAGCTGGCGTCACGTGTGGAATAACAGTGTACGCGACGCTCAACAACAATACCTTGCGTGTCTAAGGAGGATTATTGTTTACCTGAGAGCTGTTCTCATCTGCAAACACTGAGATCCGGATTCGCTTGTAGTCTCCTCTAAATAAAGACGCAGCTCTAGTTGCTGGTGATTGTCCTGTCTGATTTGGTACGTGAGCGACCAGTGCTCTTTGTTTATTCAGTTGTATTTTAATCGTATCAAACAAACTATTGCACCGAGTGTAAACAAGTTAGCACTAACAGTTACAACCAAACTATAACCTCGTGTTGGATTTTGTGACCGGAATAACACACGCGGCTTTCTGACACTACCTGCCGTGTGCATCTAAGTTTTCGGTAAATGCTGAGTCTTTTTTTCTCTCATTCGCCGTGCGGTATCAAACATTGCATGAAAAATACATGCTTAGAGCAGTTCCTCGAATCAAATATCTCGTTTATCAGGAGGGACATGAATGAATTCCCTGAATGAAAGAGCCAAACTGTAGTTAAAGTCCACCATTTAATAATTTGGCAAATAATTCGACTACAGATGTCCATGTAAACACAGTCACATTGTCCGCTGTGGTTGTGTTTTGACTCTGAAATTCAGCGCGCCCAAATAGACACTCCCACACCAAGCCTCTTTTCTTCCTCCGACACTTCCCCCTAAACAAAGCTGGACACGCCCACTTTTCTGACTTTTTCCAAAGTAGAGGTGTGAAAACACCCTGCTAAAATGAGGGGGTTTCATGGCCCTTTAATGAATTACTTGCAACACAGAAGACGATGCTGACACTCAATAAACGCGTGTTGGCGTTTCAAACCGTAAGACGCAGACCACAGATGCTCTTGACAGTCCTGGAGGTAATTACTAATATAATAACACTAATACTGATGAGGTGACACCATAACACTAATACGGTTAAGGTGTTTTAGAATGACCAAAACAACTGATGAGGTGACACCATAACACTAATACGGTTAAGGTGTTTTAGAATGACCAAAACAACATTTCAGATGTTTTACGATGTGCTCAGCCTGCTGGTTTGTCCATTCATACACTTTTATCATCATATGATCTCTCATAACAAATCACATGACTTTTTTAAATGAGCATACTAGAATTTATTCGATAAGTGTTTTCATCGTAGTTTATGCGCATCTTTTCTGTGCATGTCCAAAATGCCATTAAAAATAGGTGGTTGGAAACAGCTATTGTTAGTTTTAGTTATTTACTTTGCATTCATCTAAATGTTTATCTAAAGCTACTAACTAAAGTTTGTTACTTACGTGATGAACAGATTCTGCCAGGTTTCCCAAGTGCACCCTCTTCTCACACAAATCCCTCAGTAGATTGATGCCTAAATGAAGTATGAAAATAGTCAAAAACCATAGAAGAGCAGATCACAGCATTGTCCTATGCAGTCACACACACACACACACACCTTTGCTCCTGCTGAGCCAGTATTTTTGTTCCCACTGGTTGAGGAGGATGTTGAGGTAGCGCGGTTGCTCAAAGAAGCGGAGGTACCGGGAGGAAGCATGAGAGGGAAAAACACGTTCAAAATCTCCTTTACGACTCAACTCGTCCTCACTCTCTGCCAGCACACGCACATCGTCAGGTGTCAGCACATCCAGGACTGTGGCACAGAAATCCTACACACACAAAACACAGTTCACTTAATTGTATCCGGTACTGAAAAACAGTCAGTAGTATTATCAAAAATGATGAGTGGACAATATTTTTTGCATGACTTAAAGTGATTCAGTTCAAACAAAAAATTGTATTCTGTCATCATTTACTCATCCTCAATTTCTTACAAACCTGTTTGAGTTTTGATTGTCTATTGAACAAAACAAGTAAAATAAACTAATTGACATATGCTGGAAAAAACAGCTATTGACTTCCATAGGATTTTCGTTCCTACTGTTGATGTCATTCTTCATAATACCTTGTTTTATGTTCAAAAGAAGAAAATCAAAATCATTTAGAAGCACTTAAGTGTGAGTAAACAGTGAGGAAATGTTCATATTTGGGTGAACTAACACTTTAAGAATGTTTGAGTACCTGGTCTCCAAAGCGCTGGCTCAGGTAAAAGGCCCTCTTTACTTTCTCATCAGGTGAAATGTCTGGTCGCCATTTCTCTCGCACCCCGCCACATAAACTGAACAAAAAACAAAAACAAAACAAAGACTCAGTCAAGCAAACAGAAATCATTTACCAATTGGGTTAAAAGGTAGTGATTTGAAGGATATAAACATTACAAATGAATATTAATTAGTACTTTGGTGTTGCACTGTAACCCTTTTAAATACGTCTTTAAATAATTCTTATTTCAAATAATATAATAACTAAAATATATGTCATGTTCCTGATAATATTTATGGTCTTTTTTTATGCATTACAGTTTCTTTCAGGCTTACATAAAAATCCAGGAACATAAACATACAATGCAATACCCCAACTGACCTGCTGGTGGAGCTGCTGGCACTGGAACCAGATGGTGCAAAGTCATCTCTCAACGGCAACACAAAGCCAGCGAGGTTCAGCAGATCTCGTATCATCTGACCCTTAATGCTCACATCCAGCGGTGTGTTTGAATGCAAGCTAGACAAAGACAGAGAAGACATTATAAAAATGATATTTGTTATTCTGTGGAACACAGCAGTTTTGTAAAATACATTTTCTTATACAAAAACTTTTTTAATGGGAAAACTCTTCAGGTTTAGTGCATTTATGAGGACTTATCTTGAATGTATAGATACTGATAGTATGGGACTAAAATTAGTACAATTTATATTACTTGACAAATGTGTCAAGACTAGTGTTGGAGTTATTTAATGTAGTCCACAAGGTGTGTGCAAGAATCAGAGAGTGAAATTTGATACATTTTAGGACATTTAAGACTCTTTCCATACAATGGCTGCGTCCAAAACCGCATACTTCCATACTATATAGTACGCCAAAATCAGTATGCGAGCCGAGTAGTATGTCCGAATTCATAGAATTCGAAAATCAGTATGCGAGAAGTACCCGGATGACTTACTACTTCCGGCAAGATTCCGGAGTGCGCATCCCATGCATGAACTCATTGGTAATTTGTTTCAACCAGTAACATTGTCTACATTTTAACTTATAGTATATTGAATAATTACTGATTGTAACTTATCCTAAACCATATCTGTCATCTCTCCCCTTTTTGCAGGGATTCTCCTGTATTTTGCCATTCTATCCCGCTATCATCCCGTTTAAGTGTTTTCCTGCATTTTTAATCTATGAAAAGTGAAAGTAGCATCAAAGAGCTGATCACAAATGTGACAATTGCAAGAGCTGTTCAAAAGAATTATGCTTTCGCTTTTAGACTTAAAAGCATGTTGAAATTATATTAACATAGCTGCATTCACTCCCTTTCCATTAAAGCTATGCAACCTCTCAATCAGTCCATTCATGTATTGGTGCTGACTAATGCACTGATCAGCTTCTGTACATGCAACTTGAAGAGGAGTGAAAGTGGATACTTTTGGATTTGGGTGTGTGTTTAAACAGACAAATACGCTTAATATGTAAACATGTCTGTCCTGGGGTGTTTTATTTAAAACAGAAATAATTTTGTCTTAAATGAGCATGAACAGTTACGAAAGTGTTTGAAAGCTTTCATTACAGATCAGTGAAAACTTAAAGTGACACCTCTGTTATCAAACAAAAGAGCGGATCAAAATAAGATATTCACTAAATAACTTTTATAACTTTATTCAATATTTAAACCCAGTGAATAAACAGGGAAATAGAGTTGATTTCTTTATAGGCCATTGATTTTAATAGGCTAAAAGTTATTTTAATTTCCATTTTTGTAATGTATTCTATCGTTTGAAGCTATATATTTTATATCAAAATGTTGACAGAATGTGTCCAGCAGATTTTAGCTCCAACTTGCCTCAACACACTTGCAAGAACGTTTCTAGAAAGCCTAGAAAGAGCTTGATTAGCAAGCCCAGGTGTGTCTGATTAGGGTTAGAACTCAACTTTGCAGGACACCGGCCCTTCAGGACCGAGTTTGGACATGCATGTCCTAAGCTAAGACAATACTCATATAATGAATATAAATGCTAATCCAGCAGGTGGCGTCTATAGAACTGCAGGAATAAGGGTGTTGTCTTAGTTACTACAGTAAACAAAAATCTAGCAGGATTTTCTTAATTTCATACACTACAATAAGGTAGTAAAAAATGGAATACCTTATGAAATAGCATTTAAGACTTTTTAAAATACTTTTAATGGCCTTAAAATTTTTCTAATTTAATTTATTGGCTTTTGATACTTTAAAACACCCTAGTTCAGTGTCATTTCCAAGGTGTTAGTAAAATGTTTTAGAAGTGAGGTAAGTTAGTGAGGTTCAACTGTAAGGTTTTCTCTCTGTTGTACCTGGGAGAGATGTTCACCTCCAGCACCCACGGCTTCAGATTTTCATCCAACATGATGTCAAAGCCAAACAGCTCATGGCAGCTATAGGGAGAACGCACATGCATCTTCACCAGCGAGTTCACATATGGGTCCGACCTGAAATGGTACAAGAGAAAACAGCTTCAGTTTAAAAGAACAATAAATTTTTGCACATACATAGACGAATTGCAAATGCAGAACTCGACACCTACGCAATGATGGTTTTGATAACCATATCTTTGATCTTCTCCCAGATGAGTGTGGTATTGATCCCCTGAGAGCCCAAGTACTGCCACAATGCCTTCAAGGCCCTGTGTTAAATAAAGGCACTTTCATTAGACTATACTATGGTTATGAGGCCATTTCTAATATTTGGCCTTGCCATGAGGCCATAGCCACTGATTAGCCATAAAACACTTATATCTTACTAGTGCAGATCAGACTCGCCCTGAATTCAGGAGCAGTATCTGTCTATTCTTACCATTTATGGCCCTGACAGGCCTTATCATCACTGTTGCTCTGATACTCAGAGTTCTTCTTATTTACACTGTAGTTTGTAAGGTGCATAAACTTGTTGTTGAGAGTCTTCATAGAAGAAGAGTATCTGTGTCAAAGAAAAAGCAGTTTAAATGAACTAAATCTTCGCAATGAAGCACAACAGTTATGGTCTGAAAATAAAAACAATTTACTTTCTCTACAGGATTTTAATTTTTATTATTAGATTTTTTTTCAAATCTAAATTTTAAACATTTTATCTAATGGCATTTTAAAAAAAGAGACCTATCTGTTTGCATTATCTGTCACCATACAACATTTTGCAGTAAATATTTAAAGTGATAATTTTCCAAAAATCAATATATCCTCGCCCTTTCCTCACGCTCAAGTGAGTCTCAACTTTTATGGATTTGTTTAATATAATATGATATTCTAAAGATAGTTTGGGAAAAAGCAACCATTGACATCCATAGCAGAAACAAAACATACTATAGAAGTCAGAGGCGTTTTTTTTCCCCAACATTTTACAGTAAATCTATAAGATGAAAGAAACTCAAACCAGTTTGGGAAAAATTGAGGATAAGTAATATCTTTCTCAACATGAACTTATCGCGACAAACTACACAACCCGATGTCTTGTTGTCAGCCCCAGTTGTAATAGCAACAAATAATAACTTGACTTCTAGTTGATCATTTGGAAATGGAAGATGGTAGATTTTTCTGATGAATCATCTGTTAAACTGCATCCCCATCATCACGAATACTGCAGAGGACCGATTGGAACCTGCATGGATCCAGGATTCTCACAGAAATGTTCAATGTTCAAGTTTGGTGAAGGAAAAATCATGGGTTTTGGGGTTACATTCAGTATGAGGGTATTCAAGAGATCTGCAGAGTGGATGGCAACATCAACAGCCTGAGGTATAAAGTTATATAAGGTATAAACATTTGTGCTGCCCGTTACATTACAAACCACAAGAGAGGGCAAATTCTTCAGCAGGATAGCGTTCCTTCTCATACTTCAGCATCCACATCCACATGGCCAGCCCAGTCACCAGTCATGAACATTATTAAGCATGTCTGGGTTAAGATGGAGGCATTGAAGATGAATCAAAAGAATCTTGATGGGAGTCCTGCAAGAACACTTTCTTTGCCATTCAAGATGACTTTATTAAAAAGTTGTTTGAGTCATAGCAGATATATATGGATGCAGTCCTCCAAGCCTATGGGAGTCATACACAATATTAACTCCTTACCCACTGCACCATGACTTTATATTCTATACTGTCCCTTATTTCTGTTAAATGACAAGACTTTTGTCTAAGTAAAGTCAGACCTTACCGTCCTGATTAAATAATTAAAAATCAAGGCATGATCATATTTTATTTTTGTAAAGTAGGCGTAATGTAGAGGCCTTTGCCTTTCACATAAGCCACTTCTGATACCAAATGATCAACTAGAAATCAAGTTATTATTTGTTGTTCCTAAAACTTGGATAGGTGACAAGACTTTTGTCAGGTAGTGTATCATATGCAAAAATCATAAACCTATTTTAAATGTGAACTCAAGGTGAGGTGAAAAAGTAGAAGTTAAACTTATTCTTAAAACAACTGCATAACTTTTTATTCTCCCATGAAACATCTCAATGCTGTAATGAAATCAGCCACAAAATACTTCAATATTTGTAGACGTGTAGATTTTTCCATATCATGTTGATAAAACAACCTATAATGATAGTAATATTTCTATTTTTCTCCATTTTAATTTGTCTTCACAATGATTGAAATGCACAAAACATGAATTTGGAGTTCTTTTCCTCATTAAAGCTCTTAAGTCCTAGTCTGATTTTCATAGTTTGAAATTTTTTTATTCACCTTGTATCTGAATGTTTTGTTTCATAGCTTCTAACACTTCAACTAAGACTTTCTTAAAGTCATAAATAGTGAAAATATTTCTGGATCCAGTACTGCTAAAGAAAAGTGTTTTTAATGCCTTTAGTAAAATGATAGACTCACTTGCAGCTTGCAAAACGGACCAGTCCATCGTTAAAGATGTAAATACGGAGTGGGTCATAAGAAGTCACATACACATAGATGCGCAGATCAAACTTATTCCCACTGATGAGGTAGGGCTTGTGAAGATATCTAAGGAAACACAGGCCACAACATTTAACAGTTAAGAAACTTCTCTCATCAATGAAATATGATGCACGGTCTTCCAACTCACTTCTGCACCAGCAGCGGTCTCTTGCGTGGCATCTGGCTCCACTTGTGAATGACTTGAATGCCAATTCCACGAGCAGACGCTGGCTGAAAGTGAGAAACGGCAGCATGTCAATGACAAGAATTTAAGAGAGTAATTTCACAACAACTTTATTATTGCAATGGTACCGGTTTGACGATCCACTTCTGCTTGCTGCCTCCATCATCCCAGGCTTTCCTCAGCAGCTTGATATCCTGTGGGAGAATGAAGGAGCGTGGGAAGAAGCCAAATTCTCTTTTGCCAAAGCGTGCCTGCATCTTGGACAGGTTCCTCCAAAGTCTGTCCTTCCGGCCGATCTGAAAGGAGCCTGGAAAGTGGTTCAGCTGACAAACAGAAATGCATACTTGTTAATACTCGACTGACAGGAAGTTTTAGGCAATTATGAAAGGTATTAAAATTTCACCAGCAATTTGGCAATTTTCCAGACCTTCAAATATGCGGAATCAGATTGATGGATACCAATCTTACCTTCTGAAACTCTCGAATGGCCTTGAACCCTGGTGACTTCATATGGTGACCCCAGCAGCCCAGCCAATCATGACTCTCTAATGGGGGAGAAAAGGGACAACCATGATAACTGAAAGATGGAATACACTAACTTTTGTCTGCATCAAAGTTATAATAGATTTGGATTTTTCATTAGTTTTAGTTTCTATTTTCTATTCTACTATTTGTTTTCAAATTCAGTTTTCAGATTAACTAGTTTTTATTAGTTTCTATATTTTGAAATTGCTTAGTTTTAGTTTAGTTTTTATTAGTTTCAGTATTAGTTTTAGTTTTTTTTTTCTAAATAAGGATATTTGTTAGGTTTCAAGATTCAAAAATCAATAGAATATATATTGTATAATAAAACTTAGCCACACTTTTTTTGAAACATGTATTCAGAGGACACAAGACCACTACCATCTACCAATACTATACCCATCCTCAAATTCAAATACAACAGCCCACAAGATAGCAGCCTTAAGAACAATATGTGTGCAAGGCTGCTCTGAGGTTACATACACAGTAGTGATGGGAAGTTCAGATATTTAACGCTGATGTTAGGACTTAACATTATGTAGTCAGAAATAGTAATTTTAGTCAGTTAAAACATTACCATGATCTGAAAAATATCTTAGAGTGAAGTTTTGCAACCCAACTGAAGCATGATTCACTTATTTAAATTCCATTACTATTTTCTGTTAGGAAATAAACTTAAACATTTTTTCACCAGATCCTCTCATTTAAGCCCTCGGTTTACCCACGGTGCAGCTGTTCACGTTTAGTTTAGTCACAGGAGGCTGTCATGAATGGTTTGTGTTTGGTTCACTGAATCACGCATGTGCAGTATTACAGGTTCACCGCTTCTCAATTTTGATCTTAGTACTGTTCAAATAACTGAATAAGAGTATATATTGAATTATTTTGAGTCAGAGGTGATTATTAGGCTTGTTAAAAAAGTAAGGGGTTTGTGGATACGTGCTTACTGGAGATGCAAATCGCTTCAAATGATTCGATTAGGTAAACTAGTTCAACCAGTTCACTTAGAAGATCCATTTAAAAAGATTCATTCGTGATCGCGATACAGAGATAAAACTCATTATTGGGCAAAAAGATGTTAACGTAATAGTTTTAAGTGCCTGTAATGCTGTCACCATGCTGCTGTCATGTCCACTCGTTGTTTTTGTCGCAGAAGCAACAGCGAGGACTGACTGAAGGTCAGCGAGGACTGATTGATCTGGCGAGTGGCAGCAGGATTACAGACTTTGAGGTGCCGTACGGGTCAAACACCTGCAGCGCGGAGTACATAAATTTACTTTTAAAAGCCTTACAGTAAGATTATGTATTAAATACATTTACAAATATGAAAAAGGAGGTTTTTGCCATAATTTACATTAGTTTCAGTCAGTTTTGCATGTACACAATACAGTTTCAGTTAGTTGTAGTTTTTAAAAACAACTCTCGTTTTTATTTTTAGTTCAGTTAACGACAATTATTTTATATTTTAGTTTTCATTTTTTTGTTAGTTTTCGTTTACTATAATAACCTTGGTCTGCATAATAATGACATACAACATAAAAATCATACTGAAGTAACATTATCATACTGAAGTAATAATATCATAAAGAGCAGGAGCCGTATGGGACAACAGAGACTGTCATGAGAATACTACAGCTACATTCCTAACAATTCCGAAGTGGTACCGAACTGTAGAGCTGGGATGAAAAAATAAATTCTACAAACACAGCTAAATAACAACACTATTGCAATTTACTTAAACCCTGGGGTGTCCAAACTTGGTCCTGGAGGGCCGAGATGTGCTGCAGATTTTAGCTCCAACTTGCTTCAACACATTTGCATGAATGTTTCTAGAAAGCCTATTAAGAGCTTGATTAGCTAACCCAGGTGTGTCTGATGGGGTTGGATCTAAACTTTGCAGGACACCGGCCCTCCAGAACCAAGTTTGGACACCCCTAACTTAAACCTTTCCCAACCTTATTAATAAATAAATAAATAATATTGAAAAGTGGTATTTGTTAGGAAGTGGATGTGTAACACATACAGCACCATAGTATCATTAGTGGTCTTGGGTAATTCAAAACAAATCTGCTTTTGCCAAAAGGTTCTAATCAGACACAAAAAGTAATAGGATGTAATAGCAGTAGCAGTTTTTAGAACTTTGGAATGCATCTGCTTGCACATGTTAAGTGCACTTCTGAAAAATGCACATAGGAAAGCAATGCTGCAAACAGACTTCTTAGTTACAGTATTGCTCAGGAAAACTAGACGCTTCATAACACTGCATATTCATAAAGGTTATTTTTATTTTGTGTGCAGAAATCCTTCACCAGAGATGGGGTAAATAGTGCTGTAGACAACACTAGCATATTCATGTGATTTCAATTTAATCAAGCTATAATGTTTATTTTTCCAAACCACTTGTAGAGTTTTAGAATTTTACTAAGATTCATATTTAAGAGTAAAACTCCAAAATAACATCCATCTATCAGGCAGGTATTATAAAGTAACTAAATAAATAAACAAATAAAAGTAATAAAGCAGTGGCCAAACAAGTCAGCATTGGTTTTTCCATACTGGCATGGGGCTGCAGGCTATGCACACATGTGGTCTATGTTCGAAAATAAGTTTGAAAATAAATGGTCAAGTCTGGTCTACATTTATTACGACTGTCCTGGGTCAGGTTTCTTTTAAAAGTGTTAGTTCACACAAAAACAAAACTTCCGTTAAAATCATTACAATCCCAAGGCATTTTTTAATCTTCAGAACACAAAATAAGATTTTTTTAGATTAAATTCAAGAGCTCTCTGGTTAAATCTAAAAAAAAAGAAAAGAAAAAAAAAAGAATTGGAAATGACATCAAGATGAGAAATTAGTAACAATTTTCAATTTTGGGTGAACTAAAACTAACTTTATGAATGATGGGTTTGTGGACGAAGGTATTTGTTTAGTGTACAAATTTAAGAACTAAAGCAGACCTCTAGCATAAGCACAACAAATTATAGATACCTAAAAATCTAATAATATGAAAATATTTTCAGGCAACTTAAATGTGATGTATGCTCTCATTCTTTATTAACAAATTAATTGATGTGTAGCAGATGTTTTTTTAATAATGTTTTTTTTTCAACATACAACCAATGGGCCATTTTATTTATTATCAGAGTCTGAGTGATCTTTTAGTTTAAGTAAAATCTTTTATTTTAAAAAACCTGAGCACCCAAATTTATCCCACAAGCAGCAAAATAAGTGAGAAACAGATGTCTTTTTTAAAGTCTCTATGCTAAGGGGAAATGCCCAGTGAAGGACCCGTCAATCGCCAAGGAATAGATCCGCAATCCATTTGTCAAAAAAAATAAATAAATAAAATGAAATTTTCAGGTGAATCCACCATGTCTGTGCAAAAAGATCTACAGTTAGAGATCGCAAATAATGGCGGCCTTTTAGGGGCTGTTCGCATAGCGCGTCTTTTTTATAGTTGGCGCAAGTTAGTTATTTTCAATGGAGGTAGCTCGCACGCTGCAACTGTAGTGGCGTCAATGAAATATCTTTTCAAATTAAATAACATATTGTAGATAACATATACACTTAAGTAAAGCAGAGAGATCAATCAAGGTGTCACTATAAGCCTTTGTCTATAGTTTTTAATCAATGTCATATATGTCAATGTCAATAGTCGCTCTTCTAACAGTTCGGTACGGTTGTTTCTCCACTAAGCCTGGAGCGGACACATTTACAAACCGTTCACGGCCCAGAATTCTTAACCCAGTTAGACAACCGTGCTGAACAGTTCCGATAGATTCTGTGTGTCAGGGCTCAAAATGGACTTTTTTACTTGGTAGCACCGGTGCTCCCAACTTTAAATATTTAGAACCACCAAAAAAAATTATGCAGCACCCACCATAAATTAATAAGCACCACTGCAAATTGTATATTAAGGGATTTCTTGTATTTGAAAACAACATTAAATTAGGACTAAAAAAACACAGAAACAACCATCTAACTAATGCTGTGATGACTTATTAATATTTGTGCAATAATTTCAAAATGAATATCTTATAATTATAAAATATTAATGATGACGATGATGTCAATAGTGAATTACATCTCTCATTATCATGCTGCCTTGAATGACAGTTACCTGCTATAAAAAGTCTGACCGTTACGTAATGACAAATAAACGTATGGTTTGCATCAAACAAAATTAAAGCATTGCAGTAATAAATATTTATTTTGCACTATTGTTTTTATATGCATGTCAATTTAATAAATAATATTTCTGCTACAAAACAAACAAAACATTATAATAAATCATTTAATTCAAGACTGAAAGCTGCAAAGCAGCCATCATTAATTAAATAGAAAAATAATCTACAACAAGAAAAAATGACAAAAGAAAGTAAGAAAAGTCTCGCTTCTGCCACTCTTTGAAAGTTCTGGTTTGGATTTGTGTCATTTTAAATGCTCAGTCTCATTGTGCGCAGATTTTTATTTTTCTGTGTTTGTAGAATAAAGCAGGTGAGTCAGTCGACCCAATATATGAGCAGGACAAAGCAGGATTCTCACGATGACCACCGGCGCAATACAGTTCTTTTTCATGAGCCGCAGTTTCAGTGTAAACTTAGAAAAACTTAGTAAACTTTGGAAAGCTTTTTTTGGCGATGATGTGTACAGTGTTAGATTTCACATTTAGCAGACATTTGCGCTGAACATGCAGTGAATGCAACGCATCGAGATTCAGGCACCTTCTCCGGATCAACATAATTGCTGTCATCTGTGCCATTTTTTCTATCTTTCAGTAGGATTTGCAAACCTGTGTACTTTTCACTCTTCAGACGTTTGCGTTTCCCATGATCACAAAAGCTTCCTGTCATCTGACAGCAGAAAGCCTTGAATGATTGACAGCTGATATGAACCAATATAGCGTCAATATAATCGTCTTCTTGCAGACGTGGCTATAAGCCTCGTGGCTACAGGCCTTGGCCAGTATTTAAATCTTGAGTCCTATAGCCAGAGGTCTGAAAACTTGCATTTCCTCATGTTTTAATTTAATTAATGAACGAATCGAGCTCGCCTATATGGTTGGCAGCAAGCCAGCAAAGTACCCGGTTTATTTCATCCCGTGCGCAATGACCACCTTACATGACAGCGCTCCGATCCTACTCTCAACATATAAATCCACGCAAAATTTAGAATAAAGACAAATTGAAAATTTATAAAAAGAATCGGGCTTGAAAATTTAATACGCCGTCAGACGTTTATTACTTTTTAATACTGTTTAACAATTTAACAATTCAAACGTCTGTGTCTTTCATATGTTCGGCTCAAACCTTGAATGTTGTTGTTATTCGAGCCAGTTTTGAGTTTGGGCCGTAACAAATAATAAAAATAGCAAAAAATTATTAAACCCTTAATTTTGGCTAATTTCATTTACTACCTCTTACAACCCCACGGACACCCTGAATATACACGTTTCGGTAGACTAATTATCTCAGACAAACATAGAACAGCCAAACACTGCAGTGCTTTTAATTTTGTCCATAAATGCAACTTGTATCAGAGTGACAGCTTGTCGTCCTCTAAGAAAACGACTGGTCACCTTGCAAGCGATGGGCCTCCAACCACCCGACACCAACACACAACAACCCCCCTCCCATCGGTCCGCAGCAAAATTGTCAAGCGTTGACCAGTCCACAGTTACAAAAAGGTTGAGGACCACTGTTTTAAACCATATAAATGTGTCACAAGGAGTGTGGTGATGTAACTGCTAATGAGCATCGCCTAAGCATCACTCCGGTCTCGAGTCTCACGGAGCTAAAAAGAGGAGTGACGACAGACAAGAGAAGACCAGGCCTGGAACATGTAATGTTTAGTTTCAGTTTAATTGTTCAGTTGTTCCTGAGGGGCTGACACCGTCGTACATTTGTAGTGTGTTCATTTATTTATTAAAGTTATCGATTGTTTGTTGGTTCTACACCTCCTTCCCTATAACTAACAGCCACTGAACTTCATTACAATGTAGCTCAACTTTGTTAATAAAGAGTGTGTTTTTTAATTAGTATGGTTTATTAGTTTGCTTTGGTAACAAAATTATTCAATTCAATTCAGCTTTATTTGTATAGCGCTTTTACATTGTAGATTGTGTCAAAGCAGCTTCACATAAATGGTCATAGTAACTGGAACAGTGTAGTTCAGTTTTTAGTGTTTAAGTTCAGTTCAGTTCAGTTTAGCTCAGTTTAGCTTAGGCGACCAGTCGTTTTCTTAGAGGACGACAAGCTGTCACACTGATACAGGTTGCATTTATGGACAAAATTAAAAGCACTGCAGTGTTTGGCTGTTCTATGTTTGTCTGAGATAATTAGTCTACCGAAACGTGTATATTCAGGGTGAGTATACCGAACTATGTATTCTCAATGATATTGGTACCACACACTGAAATTTTAATACCATGACAACCCTAGTGGCATTCCATCATTAAAGCAAGCTGATCCCTAAGCTAAACAATCGTTGACATTCTAAACACGATCAACAACAACAAACAACAAAAGAAAAGCTGTTGACTCACTTTTGGTAGCTTTGAAGTGTGATCTGAAAATGGTGTTTTTCACAACATTTGGAGTGACTGTAGTAATCTTCCATTTGAGTAACTTCATCTGTTCAGCGGGCAACAGCTCCACTGCGAAGTGAGAAGAAAGTTACAACAGAGATTAAAATAAGAACTATGCAAAATAAGTCCAATTTAAGTCTGACAGTGGTAATAAATAATTCTAGTATAATAACAATTAAATATGCATTAGAAGTCAGTGTTTTTGTTTGTGTGCCAACCTCTTTCATTGGCAGTGCTGAAGTATAGGGTGGAGGGCATGTGGGGGAAAAGACTGGGAACAAGTGCTGATCTCTCCACCAAATCTCCCTCCACATCAGGACTAATAGGCTCCTCAACACTAAAAAACACAAGCAAGGATCATTAGCAGGTCCACAAATGACCAACACACTCTGAACACACTTACAACAATTTTTCAATATTAACAAATTATCTAACACCTCAAAGCCTGTCACAATAATTTATATTTCGACTTATCGTACAACACATGGACATACCCTCAAGCATTATTGGTGATGCCATATATATCACTAGTCTTGGGACAATAATCTTCAACGTATACCGTGGTTTAGAGAAGTCAAGGTTTTAAAACTGCCAAAATTGTCTGTAATACTGGTCCTACAGTATGGGTAAAGATTTTTTTATTTACATTTTTTTTTTATGACAACAGTATCTCCAGAAGAAAAGATATCCAAAGATCCCGTTTTAAATTGTAAAAGAAATTTGTTTTTTTTTAACTAATGAAGACAGAAGGCAATGACTCATTTGAATTATTTAGCCTGACATGTTCACTGCTCCAAAATATTATAAATGTTTCTCAAAATAAAATATGTAGTGTTCAAAGGGGAAAAACATTTTTAGCTTTTTACCCAGGCATTTAAAAAGAATATATTTTATAGTAGCAATAACACTGTGAAACTTTGATATTTTGTTATCCAAGGTTATCATAACGTCAGAATCTTATACCAGCCCATGCCTATATTTCGCCCAGACATAAAAACCAATTCTAGAAACATTTAGCTGGCTGTTCTCTTTTTCTGTTAGAGGTGTCAGTGTGGTTAAAAAACCCACTATAATATTTACCGTAAATACCATTAGTATAATTTTTATGTGGGTGTCTGACAACTGAAAATAGATCTGATATCGCAGCCTCTGTTACTCTTTACTTTGCACTTTTTTGTTAACATTTACTATTATTATAATTTTTTTAGGATATGCATTTTCACATTCTGACTGCAATGCATAATTATTCAATTGTTAAAATTACTGTGATTAAAATGAAATCTTCAAGAAGAATGTGTTCTTTGGAAGAGTTTACTTGCATTGTGATGATTATATGTTGTCATTCTGGCAGTTAGTGGCATTAAATGGCCTTAAAATGACAATAACATTTATCGCAATGTATCTTGGTGCAATGATAGGCCTGCACATCCTCTATGTTTATTTATTGAGAACTCAAGATTAATGTAAATATTGTGTAGCACTGTCAGGTTTGTTAAAAACACATATTTATCAAAAAGTGTACACAAAAAGTAACTGTCTAAATTCTGAATTTGTCATAAAAAAATATATAATTAAAAATTTAAAAAATATTGTTGTTTAAGTATCCATCAACAGCAAACTATAAACCACTTCATTAAGCGATTACAACAACAACAAACTAATCTTGGACATTCTGTGATATAAATCAACTTAAGTCAGCGGAAGACAGGTAATAAATAAACTCACGTGACAGTCATGAAGAACTATTAAAGTTGATCCAAAATGGTAAATCAGTTTGAGCTTACACTCAACATGGGCCTTTACTTTGAGTGGAGAAAACAAAACCAGAAAACCTTTACTACAAACAAACCCAGCAGCTGGACGTCACTTCATGACAATGGCTCCACGAGGCTAAAACAATTCACCAGAGACTCATTTTCCTGTTATAGAGGGATAGTTCTACTTCTATCGTAGAAGAACAATTGTGGGAGCTTTCTACAGGCCTCTGGCTTTAAAGCTTTTCTCTGACAGCAACCACTAGAAAATAAAAAAAAGCAGTCAGGTCCTCCTCTGTGTGTTGGTAATCACCATGGTAATGTCAGGTGACTAGAGGAGAAACATGCAAAGTTTTAAGACTCTTCCACTGTGATCTAGCTTACACAGTCAGCCTTAGTTTGCCCTCAAAATCTCAGTCAAAAGTAAGCTTTTGGCAGATCACCAGCAACCAGCACAAAGCCAGGATTAGCTAGCAGAAAGAGATCTTTAGATCAGCAAAAAGATAAAAACGGGGATTTGCTAAATACTGTAGCTGAACTAAAATTCAGAGGGAAACAGTGCTTGGATCATGATGTGTAAAGGGAATTATTTAGTTACCAGTTTAAAAGTTCAACAGGTTCTGTTTGTTTTATTTATTTATTCATTATTATTATTTATTAATAATTTCTTCAGCAAGTTCATTTTAAATTCCAAAATATTATTTGGTATTAACAACACTACCATTTGGGCAACGAAGCACTACAGGTTATCTCAGACCATGGTTGTCATAACCCACACTAGGTTTGGTGTGAATATCCCAATGCATTACGAAGATTTCGCCTCAAGTCCATTTTCGCAAGCTACTTTAGATTTTTGTGAAGTTAAATGAAAAACGGTTTGTCGAATCAACTTAAATATAACTTATAATATAACCTGAATAACTTTTGGTCAGCATGGTTATTGTGAAAAATCGGGCACACGGCCTAGGAGGAGTTTGATAGATTTTGCCAAAAAATTCTAAATAGCAAAAACATTTTAATGACAAAAAAATGACGTCATAGGGTGCGTTTGAATTATTATTAATTCATATTTAGACTAAACAGTATTTAGTAACAGCAACAATATTTTTTATTACATTAATATTTAACATCAATATGCTTTTTGCAGATAAAAAACACAATGCTAAACTGAAAAGCTGTTTCTTTTGTAGTCTATAGCTGAATGTTTTGCTAGAGACTACTAGTGAGGCTATTTTTCATGAAAAGACCACCATTCTTAGGGTGAGACCCTGAGAACAATGATTATTAACTGAAAATAAGAAATTGATGACAGAAATATACGAAAAAAAAGGAAAGAAACCTTATAATAAAATAGTACATTTGCTGATTCAATCAGTTGTAAGAGTCTTAGTCATTTAATGAATAAGTTCATTAATAAATTTCATTTTCATTTAGTAATTATGATTAAAATAAAACATGATTTACATTTGGATGAGATAAATTTCAAGATATAAAATAAGGGCCGCATTAACACTGCAGATCTTGATGGTCAATTCCGATTTTGTGACTGTATTCGATTCTTTGATGACCTGCTTACATCATCTTTTAAAAGTGACTCGTATCCACTTGTCTGCAGTTACACAGCACACAGCAAAGGCACAATGAACAGCGCAAAGCAAAGCACACAGCAAAGGCACAATGAACAAAAAATAAATAAATAAAAGTGGGCACTGACTGACAGCTGATAATAAAAGAGCACCCTTTTCCCTGTTCTTGTATTTAATCTGTGCGCACAGTTTCATTTTTAAAATTCTTTTTGACAAGTCGTTTTACTATAGTTTATGACAGATAAGTTCTCATTTGGCCATATTTTTTTAATCTAGGCATTTTAACGTTAAGGGCCATGGTGTGATGTGTGCATGTGACCTATGCAATAGTTTTATATTTGTTTATAATGGTTACATGGCGAATGTTATGCTCTCGCTCTCGTTCTGAGTTGATGTCATTCACTAGGTCAAGCGTGACTTGCATTAACAGGTGAAAATCTGATCTACCTGCTTACACTGTAGATTCATATCAAATAAATTTCCACATATGAACAAGGCCTGACTCTGTTTTAAGTAAATCGGTATCCATGTGATTTTTTTCCTTTTTACACATACTGTACAGAATCGTATCCGTCTTAAGTGTCCTAAAAAATGTAAAAGTCTCCTAAAGTACTAAAACAAGTAATTAAAAGTAAGAAATGTAATAATTACTTGGACGAAGCAGCCATGGATGCTGTTGAGGAGACATCACAATCATCAAAGTCATCTGAGGAATGGAAAAGTAACATTACATACAGTCAGACATTAACAAAATACAACCTAATATATATTTAAAAATTAAAATTAATTCTTGCCAAACAGAGAGACACAGTTACCATCATCACTGAAGTCATCCTCCAGCTTATCTGGAAGCTCCTCTTCATCAACATCCAGGAGCATACCCTGCCTGGAGAGTGATGCAGAAATAAAAAAAAAAAAGAAATCTGAGCTTACAGGGCCTGTATGCAACTGGTTTTAAGGTGCATTTTTGTCAGTCTAATCACTAATGAACAACACTAAATACAGGGTTTCTGCAGGTTTCACAGAGTTAAATTTAGGACATTTTAATACCATTATGAATGAAATTTTAGACTTATAAAGGGCTAAAAGCTAAGGAATTTTTCAAATGACCCAGATGAAAAAGATTTTTATTTGTCCTATCAAAAACATATTATAATTTAATGATATAATCATATACTAATAATAAAAATGAATTGTTTAAAAACAAGCAAGCTCTACTCCATATCCATACACTTTTTCCAACATAAAGTTTTAACATTTAAAAATGATTAAATGTTTTAAAAGTTTTAAAAACTTTAAGAAACTAAATCTATGCACAACAATCTGTCCAGGTCAGTGTCCTCAGCAGTAAATACATGAAGCACTTGAAGAACAAATGTTATTGTAAGGAAAATAATTAAACCATTATGATAGAGTTAAAAATTAACTTTTTAAATAAAAGGTTTAAAGTTTTATTGAGATGTATTGTTGGTGATGGTATGGGTTTTGGTCAGATTGGGTTGCAATACATGACCAAAGGAAAATTAAGACCTGTTTAAAAAAGATTTTCTAAATATGGGTGTAAAAAGGGGCTAAAAAGGTTCAGTTTGTCCATTTTCAACCACAAAGTTGCAAAAAGTATATTTGATGGACTGCTTTTCTAGTTTGGATGACTCAATGAATTCAAACAGACACAAAAGCCAACCCTCAACTTTTTCATGAGGTGAGTGGTTAAAAGTGGACAAAATAGACTAAATCTTTAGCCAAACCAAAATACCAAATAAATAGCCTGGTGTATATGGGAATGTGTTGTCTACTTGCGATCAGATCAACCAAAGCACATGCAAACAAACGGAATCCAAAATGCAAAACAAAAATGCTTGAGTAGTTTCCAAATAGTTCAGTGAAAGAAATTAGTTTCAAACAACTCAACACAATATAAATTGTATCAAAAACTACTTAAAAAAAAAAAGAGAAAAATCATTTACTCAGGGTTTCTGCAGGTTTCATATAGTCAGATTTAAGACTTTTTTTTAGACCTTTTTAAGACTGTTATGAATGAAATAATAGAGGGCTAAACACATTTTTCTAATGGCTCAATAGGTCCTGCAGAAAAGGTTTACTTGCATCATCCCAAAAAAATTCACAATAGTTTTTTTTTTTTTGCCACACATTTTAAATAATGTGTCAAAACAAGCAAACCCTAGCTGTGAACAAGTACATTTTTAACCACTTTTAAATACAGTTTGGTTGAAAGTGTTTTTAGGATGAATTGTTGGTGATTTTTTTAAAAATGACATCTGTTTTGAACACTAATAATGATAATGATGATGATGATGATGATAATAATAAATAAATGTTTCTTGAGCAATTTAAAATATGAAATTTAAAAAAATCAATGTATAAACAGTTTAAAATGTATTTTAAACATATAATACATTACGTGAATATTTAAAACAGTTTTATATATACATTTTAAATATATTTAACCAGTTATCTAAAATGGAATAGCTTATTATTTCACAATACTATTGTTTGTTTATACTTTATTGTATTGCAAGCAAATGCAGACTTGGAGAACATAAAAGACTCCTTTAATAAAAGTTTTAAATTACAAGCACTATGAATATACAAAACCAGTTCATCGAGTAAGTGTGAACACACCTTTGAATCTCAGAATTATCATCGCCCGCCTCTCCGTTAAGTGGGCCCACTGGAGAGGCCTGACAACTTTCCTCTTTTGTGAGCTGAATGGCAGAAATCTGGTTTGTCACGGTGTAAACAGATGGCGAAAGAGGAGAAGGCATATTATGGCCGGTCACCTCTGGAATGGCACAATCACCTCCAATACAAACAACATCAGAGGGGCACTTCTCATCCGCTATAATACCAAAACTGAGGGCACTGTTGGTTTCCATGGGTGCAAAACGAGACTCTTCATCATTAAGGCAGACGGGCACAGCACCAACAGTGATGCGTTTTATGTTGCTCAAACCATTGATTGTCCTTTGTCTTGCATGTACATTAGGTTTTAGCACAGCACTGGCATTGAACTCTGCCTCAGAGCTGATTTTCGTCACTCTCTGAGGAGCTTCATTGACACCGTGTCCCATACAGCAGTCCAGTTCATTTGCGTTATCCACTTTAATCTTTTCAAACTGCCTCAAATCCTTAACAGCCTTGCCGTGGTTCAAAATCACATCTGTGCTTATGTCTTTCAAAGGCACACTCGGTTGAGGAGGCTTCATTGCATCTACTTTGAGGCCTCGTGAAAATGTCCCATTACAGCTGGACATGACATTGGCAGGACTGTGCATCTCTTGTTTAGAGAATGTTGGCATTTTGGCGTTTGGGGGCCGCACAACACCATTGCTGTTATTCCTGAGCTTATTACTCGTCCAAGGCGAAGACTGATTGGTAGGCATGACTTTCTCAATTACGCCTCTTTGAGAAGACGACTTCGGTGGGGAAGGACAGGCAGGACAAACAGACAGCTGAGGTGAAAAGGCCCTTTTTCCTAACAGCCCAGACTTGAATCGAAGTGATTCAAGTTTCCAGTGGGGTTGACGATGGCATGCAGCGGGAGTAGTGTTAATATGTGGCAAGCTCTTGGACAAAACGCTTTGCGCCCTTAAACCATTGCTAGCACCGTTCAGAGAAGCTGCACTTGTGCTCTGTGCACGGTTGACTCGTACTGTAGGCACGTGTGGATAGGCACGTTGTGTGGGGGTCCCTGAGATACAGTAGGGCTGATCGTACAGCACTCTCACATTGGGGTGAGGCACTGAATCACTCGAGCTGCCCTGCGATCTCTTTCTTTCAGCGATGAAGCCGCCTCGTGCATTGGGCGAATGAACTACAGCAGACTTGGCTTGGACTATGAGGGCTGGCCAGGATGCCCCATTCCTTACGTCTTCAGCTCCACTGGAGGCCATCAATTGCCATCTCACACCCCCCTGGCATGGGCTCAGGCACACACATAAGTGAAGAAGCAAAGGGTAGAAGGGCCAAGGCTATAAATCAGAGAAAAATAACAGTGGTTATTGATAGCACTCACTGAATTTTGTTGCCTTTTAGCAACATAGATTCTGACTAATTACAAACAGTCAGACTCTCCCCCGTTAATAAGCAACAGTCTTAGCGCTGATTAATGTGCGTTTCGCACGAATCGGTCGAGTTCGAAAATCTGAACTTCAGCGGACATTCGCGCTGTGTTAACCAATCAGGAGCTTGATCTTGTGGGCGCATGATTGTGACGTATCGCCTGTTGTAGGTGTCCCAAGGGAAGTCCTACAGCTGACACTGACAAAAAGTTCATCAAACTGGGCTCGGCTCAGTTAGAATCACCGCTGAAAGCCTCCGTCATCCACGTTAAGTTACTGGAAGAGTTTATAAGCTCATAGAGCTGGCTACACCTCTGAAAGAATCTAGTAGACTCAGAAACGCCCCTAAACGTACCGACGCTGTTTTTCAGCCTTCATAAAGCACATAAACACTGTTATTTTCTTCATAAAATCCATGTTACCCATCTAGCAACAAAGCTACAGTCACCGGGCAGACAGAAGCCCTGCCCATCACGCGAATCCGCGTCTGTTCTTAAGTGAATTTGACGCGCGAATGAAGCAGATTTGATGCGCGAATGAAGCGAGTAAACTCACGCAGCTATTTACGTGTGAATAGCACAATTTATCCGCGCGTTCCACGTCTGGTGTGAACACAGCATTATACTTCTGCATCAAGCGCACACGTAAATAACACACACGTGATAAATAAAAAAATAATCGAAATCGACATTCAGAACCTATAATCGATCTAATTTTCCCAGGATGATTTTTCCAATTCAGATGACGGAGTGTTGTGAAGTAGCCTCATTAAACTATCCTCAGTTTAATGTACAGTGTCAAACTGGCACAGGAATATCAGTAAAAAGGCTAAAAGGCTGATCAATTGTAGGTCTTTTTTTACAGAAGCTATACTACTGACAATTTAGATTACCCAATTCACCTGTACCGTCTTTAGAATTGTGGGGGAAACCGCAGAACCCGGAGGAAACCCACGCGAACACGGGCAGAGCTATTTTAAAATAGCCTACATAATCTAGGAATCGAACAAATCCTCAGCGCTGCACTTTTCTGCTTTCTTGCGTTGAGTTCAGGTGACTACTGAAGAATACTGTCAAAAAACAAGAATAACGAATAAACTTTAAGATGAAGCAATGTGCCTCCGGGTCCACTATATGCCATGGCCAAAACACAAACATTGCCTGCTAAATACAATTATAATATAAATTTAATAAAAGTGAAATATTCAGTTTTGAAATAATGTATCTTTGTAAACTGTATGATCAAAATGAATTGAGCAGCCTATATTATGACTGTTTATGACAAACATTCATTGATCAGTGTTACGACTCAAATGTCTAGGGCTGAGGTTGAACATAAATGTTAAAGAAAATAAATAAATAAACAGTTGGCAGGTTATGATTTAAAATGCCTTAAAGGTTCTTTAATTGTGAGGAGGAGGAAAAGATTGTATTTACAAGAAAACAAAGAAATGAGCGAAAAAAATTGCTTCAGGGCTGAGTAACACCAAATCAATAATCAAAATATTAGCTAACTCCACCTCGAAGATAACTTACCTAATGAGCCAAAAGAAATGCAGAAAATATATTTCAAATACTACCCTTACTTCTTAACTAAACCAAAAACAAGAGAAAATTTCAGTTCAAAGTAAATGGGACTTAGCCCCTACGGCGCTCAGCGTCGTGTAACAATCACAACAAGGAGGGGAGAAGAAAAATATGAAGAGCACCTTAAAATTCACAATTTACGATCAACAAGAAAAGCACCTCAACAGGTTTTAAACAAGAATACCACATTCTTTGAAAGCTCTCCATCTCTGTCCCCCCCGATCTGACTCGATCGGTCTCTTTTTCGAAAGATGCTGCGTTCTCCGAGTACCAACCACAGTGCACGCGCGCAGCACGTCCGATTAGGACGAACGCATGGACACATCTCAGCGCAAAGCATAACTTAGACTTTAAAAGTCCATAGCCTACTTAAAATGTCATTAATGAGGTCTATTGGGGTTACCTACAATGGATTAATCCTTAACGTCCCTGCTATGTAGCGCATATAGATAAATATAGATATATATATATATATATATATAGATAAATATAGATATATATATATATATATATATAGATAAATATATATATATATATATATATATATATATATATATATATATATATATATATATATATATATATATGCACGGTTAACCGACATACTGCTTGATTTCTTGCTTCATCACCGCGGTAACAGAAAATCTGTTACCGTCACAGCCCTACCGTAATGCAGACGCGGACAATTTGGTTTCAGTTCAGTAATAATCAAACCCGGTTATTATGTACTGACGTCATTTATCTCATATCCGCTCTGTCGCGAGGGAGGCGAGCGGGAGCATTTACAACGCACAAACTACTTAGAACTCATAAACTGTGCACAATTTCACTGTGTGTGTTTGCTGGATCAGTCTTTCGCTGAAATTTACAGCAGAAGCCCCTATTTCACTGCGATTGAGAGAATGAAAGTAATCAATTTCTCTCTCTCTCTCTCTCTCTCTCTCACGCACGCACGCACCCATTTGACCTGCTGGCTGACTTTTCTTCTCCTCTCGGCTGTTTTACAGCGATACTTCGAGATACAGACACGAGCACGTGTCTGCAGAGTCTTCTCCACCGTGTCTATCATGGATCAGCTATGATCGCTGCTGCCGTCTGCCACTTATCAGTATCACTCTGTGAAGAGCGCAGCCCGCAAGAGCCAATAGCAACTGTTTTTGTTGAGGGTTTGACCAATCAAAGGGGTGTAAGAGAACTAGACAAGGATCAGAAAACGAGCTGGATATTTACATTTGTTTATATTATTTGCTAAATGCTCGTGTTGTTTAAAGGTACAGTTTATGTATCTGGCTGTTGGTATTAAATGACAAAATTGTATTACAAATAATATATAAATATAAATATATCATACATTATAATACAAGAATTACTGCTGTGAAGAAAATATAAAACTGTGTATAAAAAGCACAGTCAATGCACCGTGATGCACCGAGATATTGAATTGAACCGAATCAATGGCATGATAATCGTAACCGAACCGTGAGACTAGTGTAAGTTTACAGCTCTACACGTGACCCCGCTCTGTTAAGGCTGATTTACAGTATACTTTTGCATTAAGAGCACGCGTATGGTCCAGCACAGCCTTCGCATACCCATGTACCTCCCAAAAATGTACCTACACATTGCGACAACATGTAGCGCAAGCTTTGTAATTGGTAATTTGTAATTCGGACAGCAGAGAGCCTGTGTGAGATTTATCTTCTTGTACATTAAAGGTAGCATTCAGAAAAAACAAAACCTCCATAAAGAAACTCGACACAGAGGAACATAAATCCCCCCTGCGTATGTCAATGAACGGCTACACATAAGGCAGGCGCCGTGGGTCATGCCGATCACTTGATGCAGATGTATAAATCAGCCACTGTCAACTTTGAACAGATTGTGAATTTGAGGTGCTCGTTTTAAAGGTAGACTGGAGAAAAAGGGTGTTATTTGCAAGTTTGTCAATTAATCGAGATTTTGATTTAAGTCCTAATAGCCCAGTGAAATCAACATTTAGAACTTATAAAAGATAAAATTTTTCCAGGTTAATTTTTTCAATTGCTTTTCCTACCGCGCGTGGAGTGACGTGACCCCACTTTGTCAAGGCTAATTTATACTTTTTATATTATGATTTATACTTATTATAATATTCTGACATGCTTATGCCAAGCACAAGTGCATGGTCCGGCGCAACCTTCGCATGCCCGCACACCTTTTAAAGAATTCAACTACACGTCACAGTGACATGCAGCACAAGCTTTGTGATTGGTCAGTTTAGTAGAGGTGATGAGAGTGGGGAGATCAGAGAGCCTCGTTTTAGGTAATTTCAGTTGTTTAGCATTAATATTCAATAATCGTAGATGGTGTGTTTTTACTTCCATTATTTTAAAAATAAAGTAATGGATCCTTCATTCAAACATCTCTCACTTGTAATATGTGAGCATATTTACCTATGAGGACAAAAACATAAAATAAATATTTCATTAATCATAATAGAATTAAAATGTTTATTTAATTGAGATTTTGTTTTTGATTTTTTTTCCACCGTAAAAGAACATATTAATCATTATTTATTCTCCCTCAAGTGGTTCCAAACCTTTATAAGTTTCTTTCTTATGTTGGAAAATATTTTGAAGAATGCTGAAAACCTGTAACCATTGATCTCCATAGCAGAAAAAAAACAAATTATTAACGAAGTTGATGGTTAAAGGTTTTTTCAGCTCTTTTAAAAAAAATCTTTTGTTGTGTTTAACAAAAGAAAGAAAAAAAAGCTTTAAAACAAGCAAAGACTGAATAAATGATGACAAAATTTTCATTTTTGAGTAAACTATCCCTTTAAATTTTTATGGAAACACACAGCGAATTATAATATATGCAGGCAACAAATTTATAACCTAATCTCATGACAAATATGGACAGATGTTTAACATGTTCCACTTCCAAATTAACTTTTTTACTCATACTCATCAAAGAAAACACTGTTATGAAAAGCTCATTTGAAAAAGATCAAATTAGCATTAGATTGCATATTCATATAATTACACAAAGGATTTACAAATTTAGGGCGAAGTAGTGGCGCAGTCGGTAGTGCTGTCGCCTCACAGCAAGAAGGTAGCTGGGTCGTGCCTGGGCTCAGTTGGCGTGTCTGTGTGGAGTTTGCATGTTCTCCCTGCGTTCGTGTGGATTTCCTCCGGGTGCTCCGGTTTCCCCCCACAGTCCAAAGACATACTGTACAGGTGAGTTGAGTAGGCTAAATTGTCCATAGAGTATGAGTGTGTGTGTTTGGATGTTTCCCAGCGATGGGTTGCGGCTGGAAGGGCATCCGCTGCGTAAAAACGTGCAGGATCAGTTGGCGGTTCATTCCGCTGTGGTGACCCCGGATTAATAAAGGGACTAAGCTGACAAGAAAATGAATGAATTTACAAATTGATGCTTGAGCTAAACCATAATGTGTTTTCTGGCCTTTTCAGAATCAATAACAAAAACAAAATGATGTCCAACTGGAGAGTAAACTCATTTACACTAAGTTAGTCAGTCAATGCTGATGTTTACTTGCATTTGGCCAGTGTTATTTTAGGTCCTGCCATGTGGTGACAAGAAGCTAAACAAACTTTTTGCTTTCTCTTTTTATATTCATCAATTAATGCATTTACAGCTCATGGTATTCTTCGACACAATGCACAGTAAGACTAAAGTGCATTTAAGCCTGAGTCTCTGTGTAGTCTTAAAACAAACTAAAAGAACTCTTGGGATAGTGGGCACCTAAAAATGCACCAAGATTATTTTGAGACACAACCACACTGTTAAAAGGCTTAATCTTTCCACTTGTGCTTGAATTCCATGGAGACCCTTTAAGGCCAACACCTCCACTCACTTCAGACGTAAATCCAGCTTGTTAAAATGAATAATCAATATGTTGGGCGGTCTGGCAATGAGCTTTCACTAAGCCTACACAAACTGATTTATTGTTGTGAATGAATTCAAAACATACATCATAGGTTCCGTTTCAAATCTTAGTGAGCCGCCTAGCTACACAGTCCGTTTAGGGCTGTCAGTCGTGTTAAATGAAGTCTATGTAGACACCGCGTTAGATTTTGAGACACGGCCAATACAAAGCTAACTGTTAGCCTGTTAGCTTCGCACACATCAGTAGCCTCATAGTGGGTTAACAACACTTTCTCCTGACATTCGTCACCAGCGTCCTCGTGTACGAGACAAACACGTTTTTTAACACAAACAATTATTTCTACACAAAGACTTAGGTCTGTAAGTGGTAAGTGATAAAAAAGTCTTACCGGCTCGGGATGACAGGGTAATGTCTCGCGCCTCGTGCCGTTTTCCCTCGTGCTGCTGCTGCCTGCGCCGCTGCCTGTCTACTGTGTCTGACACACACACATACTCATACACATATACACTCATACACATATACACTCATACACAAGCACTGCTCGACTTGCATTGCTGCTCATGCATATTATATATAGATTTCTATGGGGGAAAAAATACAAATAAAGCTGGCATATAATAATAAAATATGTAAAATATTTAATAAAAACTTGTTTAAAAGTCTAGAAATTTGAAAAAAAGCCCTGACAATGAACTGAAGGTTGAAGTAGCCTACTGAAATTACTACATTTATTTAAAACTAACTGAAACTGCTAGGGGAAATGTCAAAAAGCCTTTAAAACAGAATTTCTAAAATTTAAGCTGAAATTAAAAGGAAAAAATTCCCAGAGATGGGTTGCAGCAGGAGCGCCATCCATTACGTAAAACATATGCTGGATAAGTTGGCGGTTCATTCTGCTGTGGCGACCCCAGATTAAGGGACTAAGCTGAAAAGAAATTGAATGAATAAAAAGAAAATTGAAGAAATGTTTATTAACATTCCTTATATGTGACTCTGGACCACAAAACAAAGTTGCGGAGCACAGTTGTATTTATGAGAATAGCCAAAAATACACTGTATGACAGGCCCATAGCCCGGGTGGGTTCAAAGGACCCACCCACGTTCTGACATATTCCAGAATTTGGCCCCTATAGAAGCTCATTTGTCCCATTTTTGACAGTATGCCATCATAAATTGTGAAAAATACCCAATAGAAGAAGGCTTTAAGAAGAATGACCAATAAAAGAAGGCTTTAATTATTTAAATGGACAAATTCTGTTTAAGGAAATGAGCTGGTCAGTTTGTTATTTGCCTAAAGGCTACAGTTTTTCATGTTAAAACATGTATTTTTTTGTTTGTTTATTTTTTGTGATGGACGATAAAAAATTAGCATTTAAAAAAATAAGTATTTTTCGTATTTTTAAAATTCTATTCTCATTACATTATATATAAACAACCATATAAACTATATAAACAACTATATAAATAACTTGCAGTATAAATGCACATTTGTAAATAAACATACAATTTTGTAAACAAAAAAAAATGATATGATAAGCAAAATATTATGATAAGCAAAATTTTTTTGTTTGGATCAAAAAGTGTGGTAATGATAACCATCCAACAAGCTAATCCAGCACAAATTAGTTGTAACGGTATTTGAACCTCAAAATTTAAGGCCATTAACTGCAAAAAGGTTAACTTTTTTAGGAAAAAAAGAACCACCTCTTTTAATAGGTTGGCTATGGGCCTCTAAGAGATTTTTCTTTTATGACAAAAATCATTTATTATGATAAATATTACACGTATGTGTAAGTATAAGAAAAACTAGGCTATTTTTTGTTTAGTAAAATGAGCTGGCGTGAACTTAATTTTAATAACTTTACGGAACCCTCTGATTCCAGGTTTTATATTGGCCAAATATTATGGTATTTTAACAAACCATAAAACAATCAAAAGCGTATTTATTCAGCTTTTTCAGATGATGTACAAATCTCAATTTCAAGAAAATTGACCCTTATAACTTATGACCAGGTCACATATTAGTCAAATTCTACAACATAGATTATATTAAAATATAGCATACTCATAACTCACGTGTATTCCTTCATTTTCCTTTGGCTTAGTTCCTTTATTCATCCACACTTATCCAGCATATGTTTTACGCAGCGGGTGCCCTTCCAGCTGCAACCCAATACTGGGAAACATCCATACACTCTTATTCACACACATACACTACAGACAATTTAGCTTACTCAATTCACCTATAGCGCATGTCTTTGGACTGTGGGGGAAACAAGAGCACCCGGAGGAAACCCATGGAACACTGGGAGAACATGCAAACTCCACACAGAAATCTCAACTGACCCAGGGCGAGGCTTGAGCCAGCAACATACTTGCTGTGAGGCGACAGCGCTATGCACAGTGCCACCCCCTCACATGTTTAATTTTTCTGATAACATTATTATGAGTTTTGACAATCACATTTTCTGAAATGCTGTAGACTATTCTAAAACGTCAGCCACATGCGCAAAATATAGTAGTCATGAAAAATAGGCTATGTTCATACATAGTTATAAAAATCTACAACATAAAAAATTAATCTTGAGGCTTGTAATTTTCATTAAAAAATGTATGTGGTTATTAAAAATAATGGTCATAATTTCTTATTAAAAATGATATTTTGGATTTGTTATAAAATATTGAGAAGATTTTGCTAATAAAATCAAGAGATAAATTTTACTTATTTTTTAAAGCAAACCCATGCAATTATTAGGCTTCATTTGAGAAACCAAATAAGCTAATAAAATTGAGGAAAGATGGCTTCAGGTTCGTTTTAAGAAAATTGACTCAATTATGTGGATTTATTCGAGATGTTTGCATTTGTATCTCAACAACGGCAGTGACCAGACGACATTTTGAAGGAGCAGATCAACAGTGCGCATGTTTATCATTTTTATTGTTAAATAAATTCTTTTAGAAAAGACACATGCTGTTCAAGCTTGTTCAGCAGCCTAGTTTGATCAGGCAACATTTAAGTGGGTTGGATGAACAACAGTGAACTTGTTGGTTAGCCTAAGCTAGTATATATAGCTATTCAACAGAGTTTATGCACAGCTAGTGTTTTTCCATTTCATAAAGTTCCTTTTACAGCATTGATGATGTAATGTAATTAACTGTGTTTTTATTTAATACTGTATATAAATAGCTACTAATATTTGTTTGCTCATTTTTTTCAGATTAATGAATACAGTTTTTTTTTTCCCACAAAAGAGGAGCAGTTTGTGGGTGCCATACAGCAGTTTTTTATCATGCTATTTGTGTAGTATTATTATTAGGCAATATTACTAATTTCTACACTTTTGTTGCATAAGACCTCACATTAAATCTGGGACAAGATGAGAGATGTCGTTCTCTGTTGCTGGTGTACTTGTATAAAAAAAAGTAGAAGAGCTCATCCGGGAGTGCCATGTAAGTGTCTTTAACTGTTTCAGATACTTATGGTTTTTAGAAAACTGCCTTTATATTTTTGCATTTTTACAAAAAATAAAAACTTAATAAAAACAGTACATTGTTGAACGCACTATTCCTTGTATAAATATGGTTTGTTTTTATAAACTTATTTTTTGTACACTAGTATACATTTTGAAAACACCCTGTCCAATATTAGTCAAAATACTTGTGTACTTGTGTTATAGTGTAAGTCAGCAATGTCTACTCAAACATTTTGGAGAATTACTGTTCACAGAGATACAAAGAAATGTTTTTTTTTCCTTAATGTATTTGCCTAATGTGTTTTAGTAAACCTTAAACATTTAAAATGTACAACTGCATAATTTAATAATGATAAACGTAATGTTTTTTTTACAGTGTGGGATTGCACAGAGAAATGCTGTCTGCCAGAGGGATGACCAACCATGAGGACTTCTGTATTGTCTTGGAGGATGAGCGAGTCATAGAAAGCCTAAAATTGCTAAACTGGATTTATACAAGTATTCCCCAAATAAAATCACCCAAAAACAAACGTATAATATGTTTCTGACACAAATTAACTGCCACAAACTTTTGGGGAATTTTCACTGCATTGACAGATTGTGTTGCTAATATTTTGAGATACAGCTTTTATACTGGTTTTATTTGTTGTGCAATTCTGTCACATTAAAATGTGACTATTCCTACAAAAGAAAGGACTTTTTCCAGAGCTTAGCATTGCTGTAGATTTTGTTTAACAAATTGTATGTACCATTTTGATATCAGTGGAACATGTAATAAAATGAAATTTGGCAAACATGCATTGTGTATTTCATTACAAAATATATAAATTATATTTTATGAACAAGTAATTTTCATTAATAAATTTGAGTAAAAGGTGGTTAATTTGCCTAAATTATAAAAACACATTCCACTAATAATATTAAATTCATCATCTCTCCAAAAATAAAAAATAAACTAGTAATCTTTACATGATTTATTTAAGTGTTTTTTGCTAAAAATAATAAATATGAGTAAATGGTGGTGGATTTGCTTAAGTTATAAAATCACATTCCAATAATAATATAAAATTCACTCAAAAAAATTTGTAATTTTCACATGATTCATTCAAGTTAAAAAAAGAATCAAGTTTTCAAACTATACTTAAAAATACGTGCAATAGTGTTACCACTAATTTTTAGGTAAATAGCACATACGATTTTTTACAAAATACCTTTTAATGGAAAATCTACAGAACTAATAAGAATAACTGATCAAATAAAATAAATAAAAAGATGATCTCTTATTGTTTTGATAATGCATACTTCCTTAAAGAGACAAACTGCTATTTAAAAAGTTTAACGACAGATATAAAGAACAAAGACATTTAACTCATTTAACTAAGTAAAACTTAGCTTAAAATAAACCTTATCATCATTCAAAATCTACTGTGTACACAGAACAAACTTTTTTTTTGCATTGGCAGTTTAAAAAACTAACACTAAACAATAGAAAAATAGGCAAAAATAGATCAATAATTATCATATAATCTATAATCTTACCAATTAAATCAGCTCAAGAGACGTGGTTTCAGTGGTAAAGACAAAGCCAACTGACTAAACTCATCATATATCCGTTCCAGTTTATTGTAAACTCATTTACAGAACGAGGTAACCCAGTATCACCTTCTCACATGCTCTTAAAATTAAATATGCATAGTGACAAACTACCTGCAATTCAAACTCTCAGCAGGTCACCGGGATGCCCTTGGACACATACACACACACACAGTGAAACACAGTTGCTAGAGAACAAACACACACACATACACTCGCATACAAAAACACACACAGTTAAACACATACAGTATATTCCATTAGTTTTACATTAAGCTCTGCAGATGCTTTGAGGCTGAATCAGAGATGTGCTCTACTCTTTCAGTGACCCTCATGAAATCACAATGGCGTCCTGATCCTCAGGTGAGAGAGGGCTTGATCACCTCTTTTCTTCAGCACTAGAATGACATGACACTGGATAGGGTGACTGAAGTCAAGTTGTGGTTACATTACCATGGAAAGACCATTCACACCTGCTACTAACTAGGCTATGCTTAAAGTACAGTGGTCTATTTAGTGAAACATATATAAGAATAACTGATAACATAAAGGTAGAAATGAATATCTGGTTTGGTTTTTAGGTTGTGTGTCAGGTATTAATCCACAAAATCATTGTAATCTGACATTCATTTTTATTTTTTAAATAATTTTGTTTATTTTACTTGTTTTATGGCGACACGGTGGGTTAGTGGTTAGCGATGTCGCCTCACAGCAAGAAAGTTGCTGGTTCGAGTCCTGGTTGGGCCAGTTGGCATTTCTGTGTGGAGTTTGCATGTTCTCCCCATGTTGGTGTGGGTTTCCTCTGGGTGCTCCAGTTTCTTCCACAAGCATGCAGCTAAATTGGGTAAGCTAAGTAGGGCGTAGGGAGCGTGAATGCGAAAGTGTATGGGTGTTTCCCAGTGTTGGGATGCAGCTGGAAGGGCATCCGCTGCGTAAAACATATGCTGGATAAGTTGGCGGTTCATTCCTTTGTGGTGACCCCATGCAGATAAATAAAAGGACTAAGCCGAAGGAAAATGAATGAATGAATATTTGTTTTGTTTGACTCTTTGGTCGAGCACCCATTTGTGATTGAAGTAAAAGTGAAAAATTGTAATAATTAGATCGAAACCTTCATAATGGAGATAATTCAGACAAAAATTAAAATGGCCATCATTTACTCTCCCTTCACTTCATAGTTTCTTTTTTCTTCTGCTAAACACAAAATTATTTAGAAAAAAAGGTGGAAACCACAACTGACTTCCATTGTTTTCCCCTTGGAAGTTAGGGTTTACAGGTTGTCAGCTTTCTTCTAAATTTCATTTTTGCACAAAATTATGGAACCATTTCAGGCCTCTAGCCAGGGGGGTTCAGGTGGTTCTAAAGACTCACCCCTCACTGACAAAGTTTCGGAATTTGTGCCAAACATGAGCTCATTTGTCCTATTTTGACTGCTGTGCCGTCATAGTAAGTGAAAATAACTCATCAAAATGGCTTGAAGAGGGAGCGGAATCCTTTGTTGGCTGTTGTGACTTCAGCTAATCAGTTTTGACCAAGAAAGTGTGGGTGTTTCCCAGTGTTGGGTTGCCGCTGGAAGGGCAACCGCTGTGTAAAACTTATGCTGGATAAGTTGGCGGGTCACTTCGTTGTGAAGAACCCTGATTAATAAAGGGACTTAGAAGAAAAGAAAATGAATGAATGAATGAATGAATGAACGAATGAATGAATGAATGAATGAATGAATGAATGAATGAATGAATGAATGAATGAATGAATGAATGAACGAACGAACAAATGAACGAATAAATGAATCCAACATCCAGCTGCTAGAAAACATACAATCTGATGTAAGTGCAGTAATCTTTTGCCACTGTATTGTTTTTAAATATTTTACAAGTAATTTTTATTCTAAGTCCTGGACCTCATTCAAACAAAAAATGACCAATAAAAATGTGTGAAGCACCAAAAGTGGACCATATCAGTGATAATTTGAGTACCAATTTGGCAGTTGTTATTGTTATCCATGGATTTTCAAATATACTTTAATTTACAAGAGAGGCTAAAGCTCTATATTATTTTATTATTATTATTATTATTTTATTCAAATGGTCTGATTGTGAAAAGTTGGATTTGCAGGCCAGTTTGTTATTATTAATTGCCTTTATTTATGACAATAAGCTAAATTTGAATTTTTTTCATATTTTTTCATTCTAAATCTTTAAAACTTAAATATTTTTGGTATACCGAAAAAATATGAGGCGTATATTTGCAAAAAGGTCCTTTTTTTTGGGAAAAAAGAATCGCCCCTTTCCAGGCAGGTTATGGGCCTGACTTGAGAGTGAGTAAAAATGGGGTACATGCACACAAACTTTTTTTCAGTCAGCCAGTACTAGGGCTTCCAGTTAATTGTAATCCCATTACCACATTTACAGTAAGATCTGATTTCTTTGAAAAACAGCGAGACCAAGATGCACTGCATTAAATAATATTTTTCCATGTCTCCAAAATATGGAAATTAATTATGCCCCAGTATTTTTAATGGAGTTTTGCTCTAGCCTGTGGCTAATGGCGGCACTTACATTTAAACTGTCTTTCGTCTCCTTTTACGCTTTAACAAACAAATGGATGCTTAAGTCTAACTGAATGTGTTCCAATGACATTACGACATCGATACTGTAAAATGAAACTTATGAAATTGAAAATAGTCACATACACCTTTTACTGAAAGTTCATCATTGGCTGAAAAACACTGGCAGCGCATATAGCCCATTTCTTTTTTGGGTGAACTATCCCTCAGAGACAGTGCAGGGAAAATACAATGACAGTTTTCTAACTAGGACTGGAAATTAAAAGAGTTTTGACCTTAGAGGTAGAATCGAATGCAGATTGT